>NC_050534.1:15218908-15241779 GCF_002922805.2 Oryzias melastigma | reverse complement strand
AAAGAATTTTTAATTTTGTCTAAAAACTGCATTATCATAATTAAAAAGACCATTGGGAACAGTTTTATAATAGATCAAAAGATGATTTAAAATTCAGACACTTTAATTTTTTTTTAAACAGCAAATATTACCAATTTCCTAAAGTAAAAAGCTAATAAATACAAACATTTTGCAAAGACCATTTAGTAATCTACTGGATTCTTATGACAAAAACTTGGAGTCATAAAAAAATGATTAAAATACATTTTCACATGAAAAATCATTCAATGCATAGTGTTCAATATTTGTAGTGAGCATCTGGGTTTTTTGGAGAAACTTCTAAGATTTTGGAATTGTAAATTTGGAATGACGAATTGGCTATATAGTACACTGAGTAGTAATTAGTAAAGGAATTTGGACACTACCAATGTATAGCAAGGACGTATACTAACTAATACTTATGTAGGCTAACGTAAATTGGAACATTTTGAGTTTAGAAATTATAAATAGTATTTAAAAAGTAAATGTCAAGTATACTTTACTACAAGTATACTTTACTGTCAAAGTCAAAGCCCGGATCTAGCCCCCCAGATCATTTTATTTTATTGTTATTAATGGCCCGATGTTATCTTGCACTCATTTTTAACTAGTTACAAACTTTGACGAAGTATATTTTTATGGAGAGTAAAATATTCAAAGTTATTTAAGTTGATTTATTCTGGAGTAATATTTCGGCATTTTTATTATTCATAATTATGTTAAAAAGTTACGGTTTTAAAGTTTTAAAAATTCGGATTTTGCTAGCTTTTTGGACTATTTTGGCATTTACTACAGTTTTTTATGCTATTTGGGGTTTAGCTAATATTTCAGCTACATGTTAGCTGTTTTGGCTAATTTAGACTTATCTTTTTTACATTTTTGGCTATTTTGAAGTTAGGCTAATATTTACATGCTAGCTGTTTTGGCTAATTTAGGCTTTTTTTTAGTTTTTTAGGCTAATTTTAAGTTTAGCAATTTTCTCAGCTTCATGCTAGCTGTTTTGGCTAGCACACAAAACACAAAAAGATCAAGATAGGGTGTCCTGTTTAAAGTAACCAACATAGTTTACACAACCCCCTTTTTAACAAATCCATCTAGCAGAACAGGTCTGTGTTTTTGAGAGATTCTGCAGGGAGGAAATGTGTCTGAACATGTTTTCTTTGATGGCCTACAGGAGTTTCACCTGCCAACCAGCTGTTGCTCTTTCTTTCATGTCAACCCCCAGCTTTGGTTCTCCACCATCTCTGCTGTTTAACCGTCTCTAAAGCCTAAAAGACAGATAAATATTCGGATTTTATCTATTATCCCTTAAAAAAATCAGAATATAGACCAAAGAATAATGTGACCGAGCCATTTTTATGTCAAAACTTCATTTAGGAAGAAATCATATTCTCTATAAAGTTTGAAAACGTTTAAAAATATATTCTTTTAATTTTTAAAATGTTGTATAAAACAATTGTCCTACTAACTGACTTATCTTTTAATTTATGATGACATATGTTCAAAGCCACGATTTTATTGCTTCATATCAAACAAGCAAACAGACAGGTGTGTCTACCAAAGATAAAGATTAGTTCAGCACTTCTCTCCACTGTGTGTGTTGTTTTGGTGCAAAAGGACTGAGCAGACGGGAGTGTGTTCAAACCCGCAGCAGCAGGGGTCTGTGTCCTCTGAGAAAAAAAACCCACCTTGTGTGACCTCGTTACAGATTAAGAGGCGGCAACATTGTGCTGTTTTTCTTTTCCAGGGGGGCCAGTTTCTACGTGCTCTTTGCAAACTGATGGAAAAGTACAGGCAGCTGTTTGCTGCAGACACAGTCACGATGACCCGCTGAGCTCTCCAATCATGTTGCAATCAGAGAAACCGGGAGTTTGCAGAGAAGGTTCGGCTGCTGACGTAAAGCCGGCGCATGTACACAATTTAGACCGGCGTCTGCGGACAACAATTGCAATCAGCGCGGTGGTGATTTGAATCACGCTGTCAACTTTATGACCCTCTTTGCGCGACAAACTAGCTTTTAAATAGCCATTCAGCCGTGGTTTTAAACCCAAACATGTTCCCATACGGTGTTAAACCCCGAGAGGCAATCAAGGCCGGATATTGGTATGGACAACGGGGGTAATACACAAAAACAGCAAAATATAAAAGACAAAAAAGAAAAAAAAAAGTTAAAAACAGGTGAGGCTGGACAAACCCAATTGGGGCCCACATAGCCACTTTTAAACCAAATGGGGCCCACTTGGCCTTGCTGGCTGGGCCAAATGCCAGGCTTGGGACAAGCACAAGCAAGACTTAAATTTCTCCTGTTGAGGCTCCATATCTTTTCCTTTTACATCTGTCATAGTTTCTAAGTACTGAAGGGCACCCCAAACTCTCGACCTAACCAGGCTACCCCCCAATATTGTACATTTTGGCAGGCAGACAATCATGAAAACTAAATCCATTTATCTTTTATAGTTTTCTTATTTAAATCAACCAGAGCCAATGCTTTACTACTTTTGTTTCAAAACCTTCTAAGATCATAAAATGTTTTCTTATACACTTTTGTGCCTAATTACCAGAACTCGCCAGTTTTCTAAGCTGTTTAATAGCTTAGCCTTTGTTTTATTTTCACGGTAAATATCTGCAACTGAGACGTTCAGGCTGCAGCTGCTCTGTTGGCAGACAGAGGTTAAGGAGCACCAGAGTTTGAGAGCAGCTGCTCCGGTGACACCTCTCAAATGGTATTTAGCAAAGGTTTGTCCAACATGTCAGCACATTCTGAGCTAATAATACATGGAAAAGGTTGTAAAGAAAGCAACAATGAGGAGGCGTTGAAAGTGAGTCTGCTGCAGGGGGAGCAGGGATGCTGAAAATAATGCTGGTATTTTTGTGTAATTTCCAGTCTTAAGACACAAAATCACTTTAGATTTTCATTGATATCCTAAAATTTTGAAATTTACAAGTTTCTCCGAAATGACCATTGCAGTGGCTCCCACAAAAACACTCTCAGTTCCTTGTCCGAAAAGTCACAGAACAAAGGGAAATCCTCAGATCGTATAGGAGTTCACGCGTGTGGAAAACCCCCAACTGTAAACGCACAGGCGGTCACAGTTTCACCCACGCTTGCCTTTTTTTTTTCATATAAAAGAATGGAAGGTTTCAGTGCGATACAGATGGCCTGGATGTCACTCAAACTCACAGTGCACACTTTGTTTCAGCTGCTTACGTTTTAGTTGAAAATGTCAGTTTTTATGCAGATAATCGTGTCCTTTTGCAAATCAAATGCTATTTTTTTTTTATCTTGTTGAGTTGGGTTTTTTTCGGTCTTGAAAAGATACACAAACATTTTTAAAATTGCTTTAAAGAAAAATTGGATAATAAAGTTTTATATCCTTTCCTTTTTACCACTTTTATCTATTTTTTAAACAATCTCAATCCTTCTCAGCTCATACGACATGTTATTTTATGTTATTTTTCCCTGTTTTCTCTGCTCTGTGTTGCTCCAATTTCGTTTTAAAATTAGAAAGGTTCTGTGTTGGATTTATTAATTTAGTTCAACCAGAAAATAATTAGTTAAATTAAACAAAATCATCTGTATTGATACAAAATGTGCAATATTTCACTTATAAATTGAAACAAGTTTCAATAGATTTTTTTTCTTTTAATTGTAAAGTTGAACTTAAAATTACCAATAAACTCCACTATGAGGACACCTCATACCATCACACTTCCACCTCCATGCTTCACCTGTAAGATCATCTACATGTTGTTTTAGTTCAGGTAAGTGGAAAAACAAATGAATCTTGTGACAAATGACCACACAAGCTCCTCCCAATGTTTATCTGGTTCTTTAAATATTTAAATGTAATTCAATGCTTAAAGAAAAACATCTTTGTGCATAATGTTAAATCCTGTGATAACAATCTACACACTTCTGAAATAAACGTAAAATCATGTTAAAACCACATCTGTTTGGGTGGAATCTAATTACTTGTAAAGTTTTATTGGTCTCAATCTGGAGCTTTTTTAGAGCTCCAAACCCTTAGTGTCAACAATTAAACAAACAGTGAGTCATGCATCTCAAAGGAAGTGAAGTCTGCTGAATTCTTCCACAGAATATGCAAATTTCATCCAACTACCAGAGTTAGATTTTAAAATAATCATCTTCCTTTGTTTGAATTCTATGTCAAGGATATACAGTCATTTCATGCACATTGAAGAACGTGCTAAACTGATGTTCTTGAACACTTATTTAGCCCATGGTGTTCACACTGAACAAGCAGGTAGGGGCTTCTCCTTCTTCTTTTTCTACTGTTTACTAGCATGTACGCCACCTATAGTTGGAATAAACTTGGTGCGAAATGTCCCAAATCTTGCTCCAGGCTTTATCTTTCACACCTCTATTCTGATATCTGAAAAATGTTGTGATGTAGAATTCCAGCTGTGCAAAAATCTCAATTATTCATTTGTCCTCCGTAATACATTTTCAAACAATCAGTGCTATCACGAATAAGAAGGGATGCCATCCAAACATCACTATACACTGTAAAAACTGAAACATTGAATCACTTAACAATAGTTCTGTAATTTGCTACATTTAAAAATATTAGTTTTTATCAAATTAATTGTTTAAGTTGAGTAAACCATTAACTTAAATTTTAATTTATTAAAAACAAATAATTTTCAATGTAGTAAATTACAGAACTGATCCAATATTTAACTCTTTTGCGTGTACTAAATCTAAGTTCCTGAATGGTCAAAGTTTAATCTGGTTTAACTTTCAAGGGGCGTTCAAGGACCGCGTGTTTTGTACGTAGTGCCGGTTCTAAAAACTGCACAAACGTGGAAACCCGAAACATGTATGTACTAAGGGTGTGTATTGGCAAGAATCTGGCGATGTGATACCTGTTATGATAGACGTCTTGCGATACGATACATATCACAATATATCTCAAGAATAATTTTAGTAAGTCAAAACAAAGTCATACTAAGTAGTACATGTCTCATGACAACAAAAACCACGAGGCGGACTGTACAAACGAGTAATAGCGGTCTGTGTATTTCAGAGCTGAGCCTGAGCTACTGCCTACGGCCTGAAGTACAGAAGAAGTTAGTGTTTGGTAGCGCAAGCTTTTATCATCCAATCAGAGGTGATCTGTCATCCTCCGCCCTCACCACAAATTCTGATTAGTTGAATCATGTGAACGTGTTTAATCCATATTTATGGCTATGGTTGGCTATGTATCTCCAAATGAAATATCGCGATATAACACAGAACTTTCCCTACTATATACATGTTGAGTGTAGCTTTTCAGTTACATTTTTAAATGTAGTTTTCGTTTGATGAGAAATTACTGTCTGTTCATACACCTTCAGCTCGGATCAGATGTTCTTGGAAGACGAAGAGCGAGCATCTGTGCGCTGGATGGTTTTTCCTAACGGTGCAGCAGTAGCCGTGGAAAAAGCAGGAGAATTACATGACATGTATATCGCAGTGCACATCTGTGAACAGGAAGCTGCCTGATTACTGACAGAACGCGGAGTGGTGTGGGTGAATGTTCACAGATCAGCAGGGGAGATGCATAAAAACACCATAAAACTGAAAGAGAAAGAAAGCGGAGTTAATAAGTGAAGACGCTGGTAGAGGCCTGGAAAAACCCCACATTTCCTGGTACTTTGAAAGCAAAAAAAAGACATAACATGGACAACCTAAAAAAGAAGCTCTGAAAGGGCATGAAACATTGGGTTTGTTTTTAATGTGTGGGCCACCAGTGCTGGGTAACACATGTGGGTCTCTGCCAGACAAGGGTGGGGTATCCTGTCACTGCGGAGGGTTCTCAGTGAGCGTAATGAATGAAGGCTTTTATCTTGAAACTGCTTGTGAACTACAGCAGGGGAAAGAATGTCAGGTCGGGGATGAAGAGGGAGGTTTTGGCCGCCTGCAGCAAGTTCGCAAAAAATAATACACCGTTAACGGCGCTGAACACACACGGGGCTCCGTGCTCCGGTTTCATTGTTCATCAAGGTAGAAAACAAACCAACATCTGGGGGTAGTTCAAGCCTGCATTCATCCAGAGCTCCCGGATAAACACAGCGTCCTCTGAACACAGATAATATTTTCTCTTTGTGACGCTTATCATTCCTGAGCAGCTCAGGTGTCAGCAAAGTATGGCCCTTTGTTCCATGAAAAGGAATTTCTCATTACCTGTCCCCGCCTCAAACCTCAATGCCTGAAGCAAAGGTTACAGTGAAGTTTTTGAGCTTAAATCTATAAACTACGGTTCCCTCCTGGAGATTGGACTTTAGCGATGAAGCAGAATGATGCACAAATGTCTGCTTGCTTGTTAGGTGCCACAAACGGCGGTTCTGTGAAGTGTCTCTTTAAGGCCGGCTTTGCAGATGGAGGCTGCAAAAACATAGATGATGTCATTCTGAGTGTCTGGGTGTGTCTCAGAGGGAGTGATCACCTTGCAGAAAAACAAGTTATGGAGACTCTGTGCCCTTTCCATTTTGAGCTTCGGTTACAGTTAGCAGGTGCTCAAATCTAACAAACAGACACCTTAAACCTTGTTTTTAACACAATTTATTGCTGAATATTGCAAAACAGTTGATTTATTTGACAAGTATGTCAAACTCAGATGATGGATTTGACCATGGCAGGATGGAGAAAAATAAAAAAAATATGTGTGCAAAAGAGTTTATGGTTCATTTAACTTTATTTTGATTTATTTCAATATTGCAACAAACTAATAAGGATGTTTGTATTACATTGTTTGCTTGTCCACACTGAAAAAAGAGGAAGCTGCTCTTGGTCCATTTAAATATCAAGTAAACAACTCTAGCTTTGAACTTTGGACATTACAACTAAGGGAAAGTCTTATTTTGGTGCCGTGAGCTAAATTAGAGTCATATTTTAGGTTATATTACAGTTTAGAGGAAAAAAAAGATACAAAATTGAAACAAAAAATGTAGGATTTTTAAATAAAAACATTAAAAGTTTGCAAAACACAGAAAAATGGTTTGAAACTGTAGCATTGTTTAAAAAAGATCCCTTGTTGTATCTTTAATGTATATTATTTTTTTTTAAATTTGACTTAATTTGTTTGTTTTTAGTTTAAATATTCACAACGTATATTTTTTAAATGCTTCTTTTTCAGTTTTAGATTATTTAGATTTATTATTTATATTAGGGTATAGCATCACAACTTAACTTTATATATATTTAAAAGTACATTTTTAGGACAGATAAAATACTTAGCCTATATTTTCTACATACGTGTCCACTTGGCATGATGCAGACGCTATAAAACTTTAGTAATCTTCTCTGCTCTTCTTCCTTTTTCTCTATCAGTTTCTCTGCTGATAATTTAATGACAATTATATTTAATTTTTAACTGTTTTTCTAAGCTGTTTCTGAGTGTTTTCTACTTTTTTTGTGGCCAGAACAGTTGGATTCTGTAGAAAAACAAAAAAGGTTATTCCCTTTTAGTTTGATTTCAGTTCTGTTTTTTTTTAGTTCTTCCCATGTCTTGTGTTTTCCAAGTGAGAGAAATCTATCTGAATAGCTCCTTTCACAGATAAAATCCAAAAAAAAGTACAAAGTAAAACAGAGAAACAGATTAAATTAAAATAAATAGAAGTTGCGTTCTCAGCTGTTTCTTCAAATATTTAACATGAAACGGTTACGGTAGAGGGTTCCACAATCTCAGGGTTTTTTTGGAGCAAGTCTTCTTGACTTAAAGCAGACAACTGTGGGAGACATATGGTACAAGCAGATGGGAAACACAATCTGGGTCTAAGAGCTCGGAAAATCAGAACTAGAATTCTAAAATTAATGGGTAACTGATGTAAAAAGGGTAAAACAGGTGAAATATGACCTCTTCTACTGGTTCCTATTAAGCTTTGTTCACATCAGCTTGTGACACACGTTCAAGAACGTCCCAAACTCACCTTCTTGAACTCGGGTTCAACCCACGGTGTTCACACTGGACAAGCAGGGAGGGGCTTCTTCTTCTTGTTCTTTTCCTATTATTTACTAGCACATGTCCTCTATCTACAGTTGGAAGAAACTTGGTGTCAAATGTCAAGAGCAGTGCAAATCTCTTGCTTTTTCTTTCACAGCTCTATTCCGATATATCCGACTTAGTGTCATGGAATTCTAGACGGGCACTAACCGGATTTATTAATTTTTCTTCCATGATCAATTTTCCAACGGTTATCACTTTGGTCTGTATTCAGACTACATAAAGCAAAAATTTCTGTTTATAGCCAAAGCTTGTAAACAAAACCACGTGACTAAAGATCTCTTCAGTCATTGGCTAGGAATTAAGAGGGAGGAGCAAAGCAACAAGAGAAAGAATAATAGAAGTTCTAAGCTTTGCAATCCTTTTTGAGATATTTAACTAATTGAAAATGTATATTTCGCATCAAGTCTAGTCAGCTAATCCGCTGCTGTCATAAGTTTTCAGGTCATTTACTAAGTCACACCTTTATTTTTCTCCTTTGTCACCCAGTTGTTTTCATGTTTGTTTGTTTATTGACGTTTTGAGTTCCTTCTATTAAGCCTGGAGTGCATTTTCGGTCCTTCACCACCCAAATAAATACCATCAATCTTTTGTTGACAACCTGCACAACCAGTTGCATGAATAACGTCAACTCACACAAATCGATCAAGTTAAAAGTAAAGAAAAGTGAGGAAACTTTTGGTTGTTGTTCTCCATATCCCAGGAGTGAACCGCCCAGAGCATCAACACCTGCTTGACTCATAGCTTTTATTCCTACTGCATCAGAGGGTATTTAGACAGCAGCCTTTCCACATATATGTAGAATTTCGGTAAAAGACATGTACCAGTGACTGATTGTCTAACGAAGGCCACAGTAAGACTGTAATACACTACAAATTAACAGATTTTTTTCATAAAAACCTCTTGAAAAAGTGGCAAAAAGGGGTAGAAGCTCCATTGCCTTTAGCCCTCCGCCCAAACATCTTTGCCAGGAAGACACTAAAGAGAGAAAAACCACAATTTCCATGATGCTCTCGGTTTCTCTCGGCTCATAAGGAAGCAGTTTCAGCCGCTCTTTCCTCTGCACTGCTGCTCTGTGGGCTTGGCTGTCTCTTGAAAAGGAAGCAACGATTCCCCCTGAACTCCGGGGGAGCTTTTTCAGCCACGATCCAATAACATAAATAATGTTCTCTACTTTTGATTTCCCTCTGATTTCCTTCTATTTTTGGATTTCGTTTCAGGAAATCAGAGAGGCCCTCGGGTTCTTAACGGCATACACGTCTTTTGATGTTGCCCCGTTTTCTTATTCACATTCAGATTTAAAATTCAGGAGAACATCCTCCGTTATTCATGTCCTGAGCTTGCAGAAGGGGAAAAAATGCACAGATTTGAGCTGAGAGGATTAAACTTTCCCGTGGTTGTATGTGCCTCACCCTCCTCTGCTCATCCATGTAGCTCTTCACACACAAGGACAAAGTCCCTCAGCTTTTAAGATTCAAAAAAAGGGGTGGAGACCACACGACCAAATGGAAGAAAACTTAAATAGTTGAAACTTTGAATGTTTTTTGATGAAGTACTTGGATATGGGCGGTTTTAAATGTTCTCTTACTCCCATATGGGTTATGTGAGTCATTTCGCACAGGTGATGCCATAAGGAATGACGCTTGTTACTGCGGATACCGTATCATTAATATGTCCCAATTCTACAGCGACTAGTCTGAACACAGCGTCAAAAATGCCAAAGACTTGTATCACTTTTAAAGCAGCCTTATAGTAACCAAAGAGCATCATCAAGTATCTATCATATTTTTTTTTTATTATTTATTTAGTCTCTTATGCTAGGTTCACACCAGGTATGTGTGGTGCATTCAAGAACGTGGGTTTTTGAATGTGCTTCTAGCATATGGTGTCTGTTGCTCCCTGAATGGACTTAGAAACTTGTGTAGCGACACGCAAATGCAAGAGTTTTGAATGCGGAAGTCCGAAACTACCATAGAGTTGCGTTTAAAGACTTTTCAGTGAAATTGGTCGCTTGAACGCACGTTTCCAAGCCGGGTGTGAACGTAGCATCAAAGCTGGATATTGCAGTTTTAAGTGAGGTGGCAACATTTTCAAAAACTACTTGATTTCTGACCAGGACTATCTCTAATTGTTGTAGCTAAAGCCCCAATAAATGTTACATTCTGTTTAGTTAGGTTTACTTTCACATTGCACTTTTGAGAGCGGACCAAGCTACTTTGAGTACAGATAGTTTAGTAAAAGTATTGCCTTTAGGGTAGCCGTGGCGCAGCGGTAGGGCAGTTAACCCTACCGTAGGTTCAATTCCCGTCTTGCCCGCCACTTTGTCAAATGGTCCTTGGGCAAGAAACTGAACCCCACATTGCCTCTGGTGGACGGTTGGCACCAGTCTTTGGCAGCAGAGCCACCATCAGTGCGTGAATGGGACTGTAAAGTGCTTTGGGCCTTCGAGGGATGTAGAAAAGTGCTATACAAGCACAAGTATTCACCATTTAAAACCATCGGTCAGTTTTCAAACCTAAATTCCTTTTGGGGTAACAAGGCTGCTGGAGCCTATCCTTGCTATTGTTTGACAAAGGTATGGTACACCCTGGACAGATTGTCAGTTTGTCGTACACTTAAATTCACACTTAATTTTGCATAATCAGCATGTTTTTGGATCAAGGAAGGAAGTCGATGTTGCCAGATAGAGACAATGTTTTCCAGCCCAAAATTCATCTAAAAACCATCACACCCCACAAAAAACACGAAAAAAGTTAAACAGTAACTAATTAGCTGTAATTTGTTATTTCAAGTTATTTATTACTTCCTGTTTTGGTTGAAAGTTCAATTTTTAGACATTTTTAATCATCAAATTCAGCTTTTTTGCAGTCAGTCATAGGGAGGCATAAAATAATGGACTCCCATCAAACTTTATTAGCAACCACTGAAGAACAAACATCCATAACAAGAAATAAAAACAAAACGGGGGGGCACACAAAAAAGTAAATACTATCAAATATCATGAGCAAAAGTGGAAAATGTTCTTGCATTAACAATAAACAAGAAGTAAAAAAACAAAACAAGAAAGGAATAAATAAGTAATTTGGGGAGTAAATACAGTGTTAGTTTAAAGACCAAGGACCATGTATAAATCAATACACTGTTGCTCCTCTCTATATGAGACAACTTTTTATTTTATTCTAGTTTATTCTTTTTTAGATTCACACTCTGCTCCCTCTCATTATTTCATCTATGATCCATCAACTTCACCAAGGTTTCCTTGCCAGAGGATGTACAGTTTCCCACCAACCAAGGCTTTAAAGGAGCGGCCACGTCTGCCCAAACAAGCAGACTTGTCCAAAAATACAGACGCAGGTCTCAGGTCCAGACCAAACAGCCCTGGGGCGAGCCCGACCTCGGAAACACCCGTTTTCTCCTGACATGTGGACAGCCAGAGCACGGGAGCCGAGAACTTGATCCAGGTTATTACACTGAGGGTGGCTCCTTAACAAGCTTTTTCACATGAAAGGTTCCATATATAGATCTGTAATGAGGGAGACCCATCATCATTATGTAAAAGATATCGAGTAACAGACACTGAATACCAACTCCTTCAACCTCGCATCCAGCAGACGCTCACGGTACACTTTGGTGGAATATTGTCTTAAAATATTCTTTAGGAAAAGTGTTTTCTTTTTTTTGATGGGCTTTAAATCCCAATGGCTAAACTTAAAAGCTGATTTAGTTTTAATGCCAAAATCTAAAAATGCAACATGTGTTCTTTGCACATTATATTCTTAATCTTCTTATTTCTTCTGGAAAAATCTTCACACACAATCAAAGCTATTCTTGTTTCCCAGTTATAATTCTATTTTACGTCGTGCCTGACTGTGAATCTTGAACCCGGGAAGCTTTTGGAGGAAGGCGGTTATTTATAGTCTTGCTGAAACGGATCCTTCAGTTTGACGGCCGCTTCGTCATGTGGAAAGAAAGTTCCAGAGAGCCTTGCAAAGAAAGGCTCTGACAATTTCAAGCAAAAATATTTCCAAAAAAAAAAAAAATCAAGGATCAGATAGGAGAATATATTGGTTATAAAACATAATGTGAATACAAAAAAACATACATTTATTTAAGTATATTTAATCAACTGGGAAACTGCTTAATTTATTCAAAAAAGGAAAATAAGCATTGATGGAAATTAAATTAACTCTCAAAAGTTACTAACTTATATTTCTTATATTTTATTTTTACATATATGTGTAATATTAATAGCATTTAAAAACATCTTTGTAGGTATTTTCTATTTTTTTAAATAGTTCAGTTTTTCAAGGTATTTTCAATTTTTTGTGTATTTTTTTAAATTTCTTTTTGAATTGTTGTATACAACCACTTTTAAAGTTGTCAAAGATAGTTTCCCTAATTTTCAAAATCTAATCTAACTATGCAAAAAACGAATTTATAGTGTTCCTGTTTGTCTTTCCTTCGCAAAAAGTAGTTTATTTAAGTGTACTACAAGTATGCTTACTAAAAGTGAGGCACTATACTTACAAACGGGCAGACAGCTGGTTCCACGTGCAGCATGTTTATTAGTTCAGGCAGGAACTGAGCACAGCTAAAAGTCTAAAGCTAAATCAGAGTTCAGGTGAGGGTCAGGGCAGGCGGCAGGCAGTCAGAGATAAACCAGGGTCAGAAACAGGAAATCAGGTCCAAATAGAAACGCTCGGTAATGCAGGCAGGGTGGCACAAACAATACTTCGCACTGAGTGAAGCTCTGTGTGCTGCTTAAGGAGCAGGTGGGTGATTGTCAGATTGGAGACAACTGAGCAGCATCCAGGAACTGTGGGCTGGGGCTGCTGGGAGATGTAGTCCAGTACTCTGGAGATGACACCCGCTGGTGGCCAAAGGGGCAGATAGAGTGCTGAATCTTGATACTACTTGAAGGATACTTTCTTTATCTACATATTGTTAACTTAAAAAGTAGGGACGTCTCAATCAGTATTTTTTTTTTTTACCGATCTGATTGCGAGTCATTTGATTTCGATACCGAGTCCCGATTCGATACTTATGTAAAACACTAGAAAAAATGTTAAAAACAGAAGAATGTGAATATCTTGCTAACTTGCTATCTTAATAACTTTGAAGTCATGATGTGCAAATTTAAAGTATTTACTTGAAATAACAAGTTTAAAATACACAGTAATTAGCAAAATAATAATAATAAAAAAAATTGAGTCGGGGCATCCATATTAAAAAGTTTAGTCCAAAAAAGTATTCAGTTAGCATACGTCCAACACTACACGTTCTGGTTATAGTCCTACTTGGTATAATTAATAAAATAAACATCAAGTGTACTACTTTTTTCTCAGCCACCTTATACATAAATATATTAATCACAGTACGGGTTTCAAAGACCCACAGAGAAAATGATGATGTTCTCATGTGGGAGGATAGAAGCAGCACACGTGAACATTTGGAAAAAATGATCCTCCAGTAACTTCGCTAGTGCAGAAAGAACACGAAAGTCGAGCAGAAAACGGGAGAAGCAGCGAGAAGGAACACGTGTGAGCCAGTGAGGGCGAAACCCAAAGCTCTCGGCATGACTCTCCCTTTGAACAGCCTCAAACAGCTGAGGCTCAAATCCAGTCTGGGTCCGAGCAAGCTGTCACTTCACCACAAGCTGCTATTCCTGATGCAGGCTATAGTTTGGCCGAGCAAGACACTAAACGTGGATCAATTAGGCCCAAAATGGGAACTGCATGTTTCTAAAAAAAGAAAGAGAAAAAAAGCTGTTATGACTGAGGGCTAAGGTCTTTCCAAATCTTTCTGGATGTTTCCAAATATTTTCCATCATGAGACTCAGATCCATCAAACAAAAAGTTCTTCCAAAGAATTCCCATGAAAGTGAGATCTGTTTGTTCTTGCTCTTTTTTCCAGCACACATTAGAAGTACGATTTCTCACCAATCATCAGTGACAGCATGTAAATAAAGCTGCAAAGTGGCTTTAGGCAGAACCCCATGGCCTGTTCACAGCCCCCACCTGTCCATCACCGTCTGTCAAAGAGCACTTTCAATAATTATGTGTGAAAATATATGTCAGGTATTAATCTTTGTCTCACCTCCCTGCCTTTGCCAGTTAGCTGAGACAGGAAAGCAGTATTTGAAATTGCGTCCACACACAGACGCCTAATTTACACTGGTCCTTGGCTATGCTGACACAAAAAAATTGAACGTTTAATAATCAATCGGAAGGTTTACATCGCCTTTGTCATGTCTGGGTCTGACAACCATCTCTCTGCAACGCAAGGAGCTCTATTTCCAGTCTGCGTCAATGTTGCAGCAAAAAGCCAAAAACAGGAAACAGGTCTGGGTTTATTTAAATTAAAAATTCAGTTTTACTTTAAAAAACAATTTTATTTTATGTCCACATAACACATTAACCCCACAAATGACATTGTCGTCCATTTTTGCCATGGACAAGAAAAAAAGTTTCATTTTTGAATTACAAAAACAAAAATTTCTAACACAAAACATACACTTTACAAAGAAAAATAGAGAGTGCACCGGGCCAAACACGGGAGTGGCAGGACAAACTACTCCTCCAGAAGACGAGGGGGGACGACTGCTGTGTCCAAATTCCTCCACTACTCACTACATAGTGCACTATATAGAGTGTTCTTACTATTCTAGTGCTGTCCGAATCCATCCATCTTCTTGACCGCTTCTTCCCTTTCGGGGTCGCGGGGTGCCGGAGCCTATCCCGGCTACTGAAGGGCGAAGGCGGGGTACACCCTGGACAGGTCGCCAGTCTGTCGCAGGGCCTCAATCACACACACATTCACTCTCACATTCACACCTAGCTGTCCGAATCCACAATTCCTAAATCGAGTGCCCTAGAAATGAACCAGAAAGAGGTCGTTGATAAAAATTAGCATGCATCGACGCTCATTACATTATAGACCACAATGCATTGTAGCTGAACAATTTTCCCTTGTGTTTCAAATAAGAAGTACCTGTTGGCTCCAAAAAGTCCCATAGACTTGTATTAAGAAATAAGCATATAATAAATATTTCTCAGAATAACCATCCTTGTAATTATACGTTTTTCTTAACACCTTCTTGCTAATCCTGTGAGTTTTTTGGAGATATTTTTTTCTTTATCGCAAGTCATTGAAGTTATAAACTGACCACTTCAGTAAAAGCATTTGAAAAACGTTTGACAGATTCTGCTGAGCCCGCTTTCATTGGAAGGGGGTGTGGACTTCCACTAAGCAATTCATCAATAGTTGCCATAGAAACGTTGAGTCAGACTGACTCGAACCAATCACTGTCGACTGGATCCAAGATGGCGACGCCCGTGGTGACTGAATTGGCTTCATTTTGCCTGAACCGTAGTTAAGGGATTTTGTTTAGGTCATGTCACACCCGCTTTGTCCAGTTCTTTATATACAGTCAATGGAACTAACTGATGATCGTGAAGCTGATTCTCTATGCATCGAAGGGGGGTGGGGGGAGGAGTGGGGGTTAAGCCTGTGTAAATCAGGCAATGTGTCCTTTGCTCTAATCTTTAAATTACTCTTTAAATGTGTTTGAACTTTGACATTGGCAATTACAATGAATATATACATCTGTTTGTCAAACTAATTCATGAAATCTGTTTTTTTGGGGGGGGGTTTCTACCACAACATCCATAATCCATACAGCAGAGATGAATTATACAGTATTTATTTATTCTTTTTGGGTTTGGTCTTCCAGTACAAAAGCTTTGTTCCCTCGGCATTCTTACCAAATTATCATGAGAATAGCATCATGCCTCCAACCAGTCGGTGCATCATAAATGGGCATCCATAATTTATGCGTCTGTGTGTCCATGTGAGGTCAATTTCACCATCTGTTCAAGTCTGTAAAAGGTCCGGGCGGATCAGGTGGAGTTGGCAGAGGGACCGTGACATGGGGTTCATGACACCAACAAAATGAGAAAAAAAAAAAGATGAGTCATGTAACTTCCCCCAAAAAAAGTTCTAAGTAGTTTTATTTGACACAAAACGTTGAATTGTAGCAAAAACTGAGCTTGAGTTGAGTGTTGTAGACAAGTCAGGACATGTTAAAGGGCAGACAGACCGACTCATGATTAGACTTAAGGAGTGCGGGGGAGAATGAAGCCAAAGATCTCCAGTTTCACTTTTCATGAGTGATCCTAACATTAAATTGATGACATAAGGTGAATGCGATCTGTCTGCTTAAGTGTTTTTAGAGACTTCGTGTAACATTACAGGTTATGGTGTTGGGTTGAAGCAGAGTCAGTTAACTGTTAACCACCGTTTTGGTTGCTAAAGAGCTGTCAGGGCACGCAGAGTTGAATTTAGGGTTGGGTCCGAGATGATTGCAGCAATGTGTAAAAGTGAGGGTGTGAGACGTTTAACTTCCTGCAAGCGATTCAAGGTTTTGGGTCGTAGATAAACACACAAACTCTCTCAAGACTCGACTAACTGGGTTAAAGAGTGACACGTTTAAGGCAAACAAGTCACCTAGATTCCAAGAGGAAGGGGTGGGGAAAATGTAGATCACCTCATAAAATTCCTGAAAATCTTCTGTGTTTACACTTTTTCCTAAGAACAGAACAGTAGTTAAGGCTTTTCAGAAAAAAAAAACACCAG
Source organism: Oryzias melastigma (assembly GCF_002922805.2). Lineage (NCBI taxonomy): Eukaryota > Metazoa > Chordata > Actinopteri > Beloniformes > Adrianichthyidae > Oryzias > Oryzias melastigma. The sequence goes on along the minus strand of NC_050534.1, from coordinate 15,225,121 downwards.
GGGTGTTTGTTGCTATGGTAATGTCTAGAGATCCTAAAAAAGGTGTGGGTTCGATTGAAATGTCAGATACGTTTAAGAGGCTGTGCTTAAAGCAGTGAGAGGCAATTACAGTAGATTTCTGTATTAAGATAAAGTATACCACACACAGTGATCAAGAAAGAAATAATGAGCAGATGTAATTAGAATCATATGGTCTCTGAAAGCAAATAAAATGAGTTCTTATGTTTTTCACACTTTTGTGTTTAGTCTCTATTATAAAGATGCAAAAACTATGTTTTCTTTAAGGATGTGGCTCAACCTCACTCCATTTTTGTTCTTTTTTTTAGAAGGGTTAGCTATAGCTTTTCATTGTTCCATGAAGAGGATTATCTGATATACATTACTTTCTTTTTGGCACCATTTTAGCTCACAATCCAAGCAAGGTGTGTCACCACAGAGGAATGCCACAAAATACTACAGACCATAGATCGGCATGTTGGTAGTATCACCTGTATGCGGAACCGAAAGTTCCTACTCAGACTTCAAAACAAAAGACTTACAGATATGGCCTGCATGGACAGATAGTATCCTGGTTGAGGACAGAAGGGCATCGTTCAGCCAAAAATGTTAGCATGTTGCTAAAAGAAAAGCTAAACTCTAAATTAGCCTACAAACCCCACAAGATAAAAAAATGGCCAAAAATGTTAGCGTATATGGCTAAAATTTTAGCTAAACTCCAAATTAGCATAGAAAAACTCATTAGAGGCCAAATTAGTCAAAAAAGCTAGCTTGTTGCTTAATTACCAGCTGAACTCCAGATTAGCATAAAATTCTTCAGTAAACTAAATTAGTCAAAAATGTTAGCATGTTGCTAAAATAAAAGCTAAATTCTAAATTATCTCTAAAAAACTTAAGAAGATAAGAAATTAGCTGAGAACATCCACATTTTGCTAAAATATTAGCTAAACTCCAAATTATCATAAAATCTTTCAGTAAACTAATTAGTCAAAAACCTGTTGTTGAAATAGAGGCTAAACTCTAAATTAGCCTAAGACCCCCACTCGACAACAAACTAGCAAAAAAAACGTTAGCATGTTGCTAAAATAGAAGCTAAACTCTAAATTAGCCTAAGACCCCCCCAGTCCACAGCAAACTAGCTAAAAAAATGTTACCATGTTTCTAAAATAGAAGCTAAACTCTTCTTTTTGAAAATTACTATTTTATTTTTCTTCAGATAGAGAGCCAGCATGGAGAGATAAAAGAGCCACATGTGGCTCTGGAGCCGCAAGTTGCAGACCCCTGACGTAGTTATACGTCATAATGGTGCGACTACAGTGGTTCTCCATACTAAATGTAAAGAATTGATTGCAAAAAAACTTCAGGAGGCGAAAAAGAATGCAGCCAAAAAGAGGACAAAACTTTAATCTTGGATCTTTAGTCGGACACCTTCTGTTGTTGTAGTACTCTTCTGCCAATCAATGGATTTCATTGTGTTTTGACAGAAGCTTCACCCTAACTGGTCTGTTCCACTTTTCTATGGAGGGACCAAAAATGGCATGAATCAATCCAGCCTAATGGAAATGCTCAAAATACCAGTCCAGTCCAGACCACTCAGTGGAAACGAGGCATAAATGGGTGTTCCCGGAAACCCAGAAATACCAAAAAACATGATCACAAAGGAGAATGAATAACTGTGGTCTGTGCCTAGTCTGAATAATATGACAGACAGACATTTATTGAAGCAGAGTTGTGAAAACATAAAGCCTGGAGCAAGATTTACTGGATTTGCACCATTATGACTATTCGCTTTGAGCCCCTACCAATTGTAGGTGGCGAACTAGCACTAGTAAACACTAAAAACACAAAAGAAGAAGATTCTCTCTGGTTGTCTGGCACTGGTCTGGTGTGAACACCTTCTTGCATAATGCGCGTTCATGAAACTTTGTTGAATGTGGCATTACATCAGACTGTCACAACGCAATACTAGCGCATGTACTCACAGTTGGAAGAGGTATGGTGCGAAATGTCAAAATGGTACAAATCCAGCAAATCTTGCTCCAGGCTTTTTCATTTACAGCTCTATTGCGATTTACAAAAGACTAGGTGTTTTATAATATTTGCTGGTCAAAAATCACAATTATTCTCCTCCAATTTTGAAGCGGTTGGTACTTCCGTGTTCTGAAAAGGACGCTACAGTCGTGAATCTGTCCTCCGTCTCCCCCTTCTGGCCATCAGTGGGATCCATCCTCTAACTTCCTAGATCCACACTACATGGTCAAGTCTTGTTTGTGCCTCTCTGCCTGCATCACTGAGCGCTCTCATCCTGACCTGATCTTCTGTTTCATCTGATCCTGCTTTGTCATTGACTCTGATTGTTTGCCGCCTGCCCTGACCCTTGCCTAGACCCTGACCGCTCTGGTTGCTCTCTGATGCCCTCATGCTCATGTTTGACTTTAGCCTGCCTGATAAGCTGTGCTTCACTCCTGTTCTACTGTCTGTGCCAAATAAACTTTGGATCCAGCCGTTTGCCGTCTGACATCTACCTTTAGGTCACAACCAAATCTGAGCCTGTGATTGGTCAAAGTTTGACCTGGTATAATTTTGACGCATTTTCATTGGCCACAAGTTTTGTTCATAGAGCTGAAAAGCGATCGTAGAAACTTGTGTAGTAACGTGTGAACACTCAAACGTACGCAGAAGCCCGAAACACACATTTACACAAATTTACATAGACTTACTTTTCTTTGGAAGTGGTTGCTTGAACCCCGAGCCAAGTGTGAACATAGCATTAGAATTAAGAGGTTAACTTAGGTCATTATTTAATATAGAAAAGAATGGGCAACAACTCTTATTTTGATCCTTTTTGAACTTTAACAAAGAAAGCTAATCATTTGTTGCCATTTAAACCCTATATTGGGGTTTAGATTATGACAGTTACCTCACAAATACCGCATATTCCCTCAGGGCAAACAGAAGTCGAGGGCCCACACTGATCCAGGCTAAAGCTCTGACAGGCCCTCCGTCTCTGCAGTAATTAAATGAGAGTCGGTGGTAAGCAGCACTCAGGAAATTGCACAGCTACTGTCTCTCTCAATGCTTTCAGGAGGCGGGTACAGGTGGTGGGAGGAGAAAGGGCCATGAGAAAATGTGAAGCCAAATGAGGAAGTGAGGTCATGGAGATAAATGAGGGGATGAAACCAAGACAGGGTAGCAATCTATATCCAGAGAAAGAGTGAAATGTCCGTCCTGATCAGACAGGAAATGAGCATGGTGGGACTGTGAATGGCGCGGCATCTCACTTCTGTCGGCCCACTTTACTGAGAACCATTATGATATCACACAACCGGTGCGATTGCATGCTCGCCATTATTTGTACTTTTAGAAGGATGGTGAGACAAACACGGTGAGATGAAAAGGAGGTGGTGTCATCGGAGTAGGTGAATACCTGCAGATGTGAAAATGACACTTTGTCAGTTTAACAAAGGCAGGTATGAATCAGCTCCGCTGTCAGCACTCTGCCTTGTCAAAACCGTGAAAGTGGAAAATCTAAGAGGCGTTAGATGAAAAATAACTGGAAACAACCAAAAAAAAAAGCTGAATAATATAAAGTAAACAAAGACTCAGCTGGATCTGTTTGTCAGAGCAAATGAAACTGAATACAGAAAAAGGTGAAAAGTGAGGATCTTATTTTTCAGCAGTACCATCACAAACCAGAGGGGGCGCTGTGACGATAGCCGACATTTTCCACAGCTGTAGAATTGGAATTGTGCTTAGACACTTTTGAAGAGTTAATGAGTTTTCTCAAAACTACATTTGTTTAAGTGGTCAGTTGGTTGTAATTTGCCATAAATGGGTTTTTCTACGTGACTAGATGGTCTTTGCCGGAGAAATAACTATAATAAATAAGAATAAAATAATAATAAGAATAATTGTGGTTTGTGCCCGGCCAGAATTATATGGCACCAAGGCTATGTCCAAATTTTCACCCTAATCTCTAAATACTAAAAACCTATATAGTGCCCTGGATTTTTTTTTTAAAGCAATCGGACACTATGCTCACTACTTTTCTTTTGTTTTTTTTTAAAACATCGGATATGACATCAACAATTTCGCAAAGTGAAAATCGAATCAATACAAACATTTTACGACATCTATTTGTGACTCTACTTCTGTTGATGAAAATGTGGATACTTTGTTAAAAAATTACATTTAAATGCTTTTTTTTTGTAAAAATGGTTTGACCGCAATGCATTGTGGTCTATATTTGCTGTTGTAGTGAGAATCAATGCACATTGGTTTTTCACAAAGACTTCTGGGAAATTTCTAAGGCACTCGATTTAGGAATTGTTGATTCAGACAGCACTAAAAAATAGCAAATAGTGAGTAGGGTAGGAATTTGGACATTCCACAAGTCTTTTATACATTGGAAAGGAGCTGTGATAACTGTGGTAACAGTTGTAAAAAATTAAAATATCCAGGTGAGAATGTTCAAGAAATGCTAAAGGTAGGCATCTTCTGCTGAAAAAAAATCCACAGTTTAGTTGTTATTTTAGTCATTTTTTTCATGGATCTGGTAGGTAATTTCTCTAAAGACTGAAACTGAATCTTGTTTTCTTCTGAAACAGTCTTTGCAAAATCATTAAACTGTAGCGAGAAAGGCTGCCATTAGACTCAGTGGTTCCACGACTTTAGGAAGAAGCTGCATAATTGGTATGGACGCTGCAAGCATCTGAGATGCATTCCATTAATTCAACAAAAAGCAGCCTTGACATCCACCCCCTCCTGGACGGTTTCCCAGCATGCTCTGATGGACCAAACCAAACACTGAGCTGTGGTGCAAGTCATCATATTTCCTTAGATTTTTTTTTTTTTTTGCTGCTTCTGAAGGTTCGAGGTGTGCGTACGTCTGAAATTAGCTTCTTGACTGCAATTTGTGCGACGCTTCCTGCTACTTGGAAGGTGACAGAGGACGCTAATTGCCTCCTGCAGGTGCAACAGCACAGCGCTTGATCAACGGTTTATCCACACGCAGCAGGATCCTTGTGAGCCCACGTTGATTGACCCCCCCCTTGCTATTGTTATTGTTGTTTCATGCAGATGAGATCTCTGAAACAAACAGCATGTCTGTTTAGACTGCTCTTTTTGATAAAACAAACTAAAACACAAAAAAGAAGGTTGTTTCATGGTTATAGACACATCAGAAAAAGGTGTTTTTAAGGTGTGTGTGGCCACCTGACAGGAACATAAAGGGCATCTGGGATGTCACAAGCAAGAAAATGAGAGAGAAGGAGCTGCTTGTTAGGTGAAAGGGAGCAAAGAGAGGACAAGAGAGTGGGAGGGCAGGTGTAACGGGAGCCTGATGGGTTGTAGATAATACATAGCACCAACGAGAGTAGAATTATAAATAATAGAAAAGTCAGGGCAGACTGTCTGTGTACGGGTCAGGATTTGGTGCTTGATGCTATAGTCTAACACCTTTATGGCACAGCTAAGGGCAAATGCATGGTTCTGTTAAAATTTGCATGTCCCATACACACAAACTGTGATGTTTACCTCATGGAAAAATCCTCCAACGTATATTTAAAACGACATTTCTCCACCACGGAAAATGATTTAAGAGTCAGGCTTACTCAGTAACTACAGAGTCATTTTTTTCTGTGTACCTTATTACTGTAATACATGAGCTTGTGCATGTCTAGCCATGGCTTAGTGGCTTTTGTTCTCATTCGATGGTTGGGGGATTTGGTTCAAAGTTTCAGCTGAATACCTGGAACCGGTTCATGCTAAACACAGCTTCCAACATCCTAATTTATGAGCTTGCTGAACAGTAAACCTCACCTGCGTAGGACCGCAAGCACATTTACGACGACGTATGCTGACACACCTGGGACAGCAGTCGAGCACAGCTTCAGTCTAGACTTAATCTGTCACTGACCCGCAAAAACAGGGACCCTTGTTCGTGGGTCCAGATCTGAGCTCTGTATTTATGAGGGAATTTCCGTCCATGAGGTATTAAATAAAAGCAGGGACAAACCAGTGAAGCGTTAAAAAAAGGCCCCCCTTTGTGCTTAACAAAGCTGTCCTTTGAAGATTAAAGTACTGTTCTGTACCGGACTTTGGACAAATTCTTCTGGATTGATCAAAACTGCACATGTTGGAGGTAAAAGTCTGTGAGAGTGCTGCTGAAATGCAGTTTTTTTTAATGAAAAGAAAGGCAGCTCACTGTAATTGAGG
>NC_050534.1:15218410-15218500 GCF_002922805.2 Oryzias melastigma | reverse complement strand
AGGAGCTCTTCCTCCGGGGCGTCCATGGTTTCCTCCGTCGGGTAGAGGCTGGATTGTTGCCGCAGAAACAGTTCACATTGTATGAGAACC
>NC_050534.1:15217832-15218274 GCF_002922805.2 Oryzias melastigma | reverse complement strand
GCGTACCAGACACAAGAGAGGAAACTCTTTGATTGGAGGAGATCAAGTGTGTTTAAATATTTTTGATGAAGCAAAAGCTGCAACCCTTTAGGAATTGGTTTAGATTTTACTGTATGGATGGTTGTGATTAAACCATTTAGGGATTGAGTATTAAAAGCTGTTGAGGGAGCAACAAATGTAAAAAAATTCAGAAACGAATAAAAAGAATGTCACGAAACAGGCAGACGGCTGGATCCAAGTGCAGTAGGTTTATTTAGTGAAGACAGGACAATAGGCGTGATGCACAGGAAAAAGTCCACAAAGCTAGAGTTGGGTCAGACAGGCAGGGGTAAATGATCAGCATGAGGGCATCAGAGGAAGTCCAGAGTGGTGAAAAACCAGGCGAGGGTCAGGGCAGGGGGCAGGCGAGGCAGGGTCAGAGGAAACAGAAGGAGAACGCTCA
>NC_050534.1:15215094-15217715 GCF_002922805.2 Oryzias melastigma | reverse complement strand
GTAAAAAAATTCAGAAACGAATAAAAAGAAGGACTGTAATTACACTTCATATTGCACCTGAGCACATTTGATAGCATATGTTCTCTTCATTCATACGTCTGTGAATGAAAGGAATGCTATCCATACATCACTAGAAAATCCAATTCAAAAGTTCAAAATTGTAACTTTTAGCGTACATTCAATGGCCACACGTTTTGTTGAACGCAGAGGCTGAAAACAGTTGTAGAAACCTCCATAGTTACACATCGTTTTGAACACAAAGCCCTACATAGACCTTTCATTGGGAGTGGCCTGCGTTCAGTGGGCCTACGTTTTCTACGTATAAGCTAAAACAGTTCTGGAAACTTTCGTAGTTACACGTCAACGCGAGAATTTTGAAAACAAAGCCCAAACATGCGTTAACTCTCATTTACATAGACTTTTCCATGCATGCAATGACCTCACATTTTATTCTTAAAAGGCCAAAAAAGGACATAGATACTTTAGTAGCTACACGACAACGAGATAATTTTGAAAACAAAGCCCAAAACATACATTTTAGCATAAATTTTTCCATTGGAATTGGTTTAAAGGCTACATGTTTCCACATAGCGGCCAAAAGCAGTCGTAGAAACTTGAGTAGCGACACGTCAACATGAAAGTTTTGAACACCATGCCCAAAATACACATTTATGCACGTTTGCGTAGCTTCAACGCAAATCCCAAAACACGCGCTTTCACATATTTACAAAACTTTTTATTGGAAGTAGCCACATGTTCAATGGCCTCTCGTTTTGTACGTAGAAGCCAATAACGGTCGTAGAAACTTGCATAGCTACACATCATTGGGAGAGTTTTAAACACAATGCCCAAAACACGCATTTACAGTATACACGTTTACATAGGCTTTTCATGGAAAGTGGGCATTGGTTCAATAGACTTATTTACATAGACTTTGCATTGACAGCGGTCATACGTTCAGTAGAAACACGTTTTCTACGTAGAGGCCTAATACGGTCGTAGAAACCTGTATAGCTATATGTCATTGCGAGGCTTTTGAACACCATGCCCAAAATTCACATTTATACACGTTTACATAAACTTTTCATTGGAAGTGGCCATTGGTTCAAAGCCTACACGTTTTGTACATAAAAGCTAAGAACAGTCGTTGAAATGCGCATATCTACATGTCGTTGCGAGAGTTTTGGAACACAGTGCCCAAAATACACAGTTATATAGACTTTTTATCGAAAGTGGCCGTGCATTTAATGGCCACGCGTTTTGTTTATAGAGGCTGAAACAGTCGTAGATACGTGTGTAGATACTTGATTGGCGAGAGATTTGAACACAAAGCCCCAAACTATGAGGGGCCTTACAAGACATTATTTATTCTGAATACATATGTATGCGAAAAAGAGAATATATGAATACAAAAGAGAATATATGTATGCGCAAGAGAGTATATATGAATGGGAGAGCAAGAATGTATGAATGTGAATGGTTCAGAATACATAATGTCTTGTACGGCCCCTCATACAAAACACGTGTTTTCACATATTTACTTAGATTTTTTTATTGGAAGTAGCCACGCATTCAATTGCCTCTCTGGTTTTTTACGTAGACGCCAAAAACAGTCGTAGAAACTTGCATTGCTACACGCCATTGGGAGAGTTTTGAACATAGTGCCCAAAACACGCATTTATCCACGTTTACATTTAAAGTGGCCATTGGTTCAGTGCCTACACGTTTTGAACGTAAAGATTAAAAACAGCCTTAGAAATGTGCATAGCTATAAGACAATGCGAGAGTTTTAAAAAACAAAGTCCAAAACACAAAATTATGGATATTTAAATAGACTTTGCATTGACAGTGGCCATGCGTTCAGTAGCGTAGAGGCCTAAAACAGTCGTAGAAACTTGCGTAGATACACATTGCGAGAATTTTGAACATGCAGCCCAAGGCTCGCATTTATGCACATTTACATAGACTTTCATTGGAGGTGACCACTTTAATACACATTACCCTTGGGTTTCTGAACTTACAGTAGCTTTCAGCTTACAAGACCTTGCTATTTTAGGTGAGCCAAAGCACTGTCAGGTGGACTCAGTTTTTGCACCCATTCATTCATGGCTGTCTTCAGCTGTATGGGGCATACCATGTCGCCAGGGGGGTTTTGCCAAATCAACAACACTATTTCACTCATTAGATGTGTATTTTCTTAAGCACATACAAGCTCTCAGTCTTTTCATTTGTAATTGGGGCACAAGCCAAGAAAAAAGTACAAGCTCTCACCTACTTACAGTATGCGTTTGTACTTTCTGGGGTAGATCTGCTGCTTTTATGTAACATATTTGGACGTTGTATTAAAAACGAATGACTTAGAGATTCAGGATATTTAGTTTTTGACAACATCTGATTTTTTCTTGCACAAATGTATGCAATATTTAAACTTTTGCTCATATTTGCTGCCATTTATTAACTCTTGTGAATGGCTGACGCATGAATGGTATTAGTATCATAAAATTAGTATCATAAAATATTCATAAATATATTTTTCTCTGTTTATCTGCCAACATGTGTTGATTTTTATCAGCATTTCTAAAACAAATTAAAAAATGTTGTAGATATGTGATGGTTATGTT
>NC_050534.1:15214261-15215038 GCF_002922805.2 Oryzias melastigma | reverse complement strand
CTCATTAGATGTGTATTTTCTTAAGCACATACAAGCTCTCAGTCTTTTCATTTGTAATTGGGGCACAAGCCAAGAAAAAAGTACAAGCCCTCACCTACTTACAGTATGCGTTTGTACTTTCTGGGGTAGATCTGCTGCTTTTAGGTAACATATTTGCACGTTGTATTAAAAACGAATGACTTAAAGATTCAGGATATGACAACATCTGATGTTTTCTTGCACACATGTATGCAATATTTGAACTTTTGCTTATTTTTGCTGCCATTTATTAACTCTTGTGAATGGCTGACACATGAATGGTATTAGTATCATAAAATTTGTATCGTAAAATATTCATAAATATATTGTTCTCTGTTTATCTGCCAACATGTGTTGATTTTTATCAGCATTTCTAAAACAAATTAAAAAATGTTGTAGATATGTGATGGTTATGTTCTGCCATTGCATAAAGAATATTTATCTCTAAAGGTGCAGCATTCTAAGTGTCAACCTGAACTGTGACGGCATCTGCGGTTCTGCATTGCTCCCAACAGACCAACACATGGCTCACCATGTGAAGGGTGTTGTGTACCGTGACAGCTACTGTGAAGCGCACCACACGTCACCTTCAAGTGACTGCGTTTTCCTCTTGTTCTTAGTAATTAAAATGGATTATCTGGGTTTTTTTCCCTTTAAGGCTTCACCTTCACTGCTTACAGAACAATTTGACAGGAAATTTTGCCTTTTAAATTTTTGATGCTGTGCTTTAAAAAACATTACATATCACAACATTTTTTT
>NC_050534.1:15198044-15214098 GCF_002922805.2 Oryzias melastigma | reverse complement strand
ATTTGCCCCTCGCAAGGACAGATGAGCAGCTTGTGGGGTGAATGCACGAGAGAGTCTAAAAAAATGGGATTTAAAACAGTTTTCAATGCTTGTGCATTAGAATCCACAGCATTTTGCTAACAGGCATTTGTGCGATGGTGTTCGTTACTTATTAATTAACTGCAATCAAACCCTAAATCAACTTTTTTGGGCTTTTGACCTCCATAAATCGGCTTTAAAGGTGCTGTCTGTTGGTCATTGCTAAATATTTGAGAAATGAAAAGAAAATTGTTTAATTCTTGAAAGCATAGTCAAAAACCGTCTGTGTCCTCCCCCCTACAGGTTGAATTGAGGTATTACAGTTGAATTTTGTGATTGGTCAAACCCTGTAAGTTTAAGAAGTCCAATGTCACAATCTGCAGCTCCAGTAATAATAACAGTCCTGCCCTCAAGCTCCACCCCCCTGAGTGGATTTTCAAATTTCGGTTGTGGGTGGAGTCAGCCTCCAACTTCCCTGTTTGGTTACCCTTTAAAGAGTAGAGATTATTCTTCAAGATTGGGGTGGCTGTGGTAGAGCGGTTGACCTCTGGTTGGACGATCCGAGGTTCCGTTCCCACATTGCCCAACCATGTGTTGGAGTGCCCTTGGGCAAGACACCAAACTATGGAGAGAAAATAGACTCACTCCAATTTGTACGCACGTAATTCTCGATTTGTGCGTAATTTAGGATTTGTGGCTAGCTTTGTATTTGTGTGTGCGTTTTTAAAGGGATAAGTGGTTTAAAAATGCTTATTTAGACTTTTTTATATTAACTATATATCTGTTTATGAAAGCGAAAATCTCAAATTTCACCGGATATTATTCACAATCTAAGTTCAAAACCACTGATAAGAAAACTCTGATGAACCAGCATTCTAGTAGTACTAGATCTAGTAGTTATTAAACATCGTTTGTAATGAGTTTCAAGCTGTTGTAATTTTAATTTGTTCATGTGTAAATTGTCTTTTGTTTTTTCGTTTAATTTTCTATTTTTTTTTACTTATGTAACAAAACATATTACATGAGTTACAAATCAAGAATACGCCCGCACAAATCTAAAGTTATGCACGTGAGTCTATTTTCTCTCCATACCAAACCCCACATTGGTCCTGGTGGTTATAGGTTGGCGCCAGTGTTCGGCGGTGTGTATATGAGTGAATGGGTCAGTGACTGTAAAGCACTTAGGGGCTTTCTAAGAAGGTAGTAAAGAGCCATGTAAGTATACGCCTTTCACCATTTAAGTTGTGAGGCAGTCTTAATAATAGCATTGTAAACATGCACAGCAGCTAGACTGTCTTATAATGCTCTAGTACTCTAATCTCTACTCCTGTCTGTCTGTTTTTTTAATGCAAAGTCAATGGGAAACCCTTTGCCAAATTGGAGTTTGTATGTAAAGTAACATGTGTAATTCACCAAAGAACCACTAATTCTAAACGTTTGTCCAACTTTTCAACAAAATGCAAACATTATTGCACTAACTTTTGAAAGGTTACGATAGTCTAAATAAAGTCAACGCTGTAGTTAAAGCTTTGTAGTTAAAGGGCTAAACTGGCACCCAATAGCTGATAAAATCAAACATGACCTGTAAGGAAATGACTTCACTCACTGTCCTTTACTTCTACAGTCACAGGTGACTAAACGTACATTTCCAATATACAATATTTGATATTTTATACTGCAAACAACTCCATCCTAAATCGTTTGTTTATGTTTTTCTCTTGAATTGGATTTCTGTGAATAGATTAATCCGGAGTTTCCTGTGGTTTAACGGCTTACACCTGATTTTAGTTAATAGTATCAGCTCTTCCCATTCAGCTAATTAGTTCCTCTGGGTGTTCCAAAGTCTTTCTCCGTCCGATTCTTCAGCCATCTTTTGAAGTTTTTGTTATGTTTGATTAAAATGAATTTATTAGGTGTATTCTTGTCTCATAGTCTCTCCATACCCACCTTTTCTGTTGGGAAAACCCTCAAACTCACCTTTTTATTCAGTCCAAGCTTTGCAAATGTTTTGATTTGAAAGTCTTGATCTCAGACAACAGTTTCAATCAATTTGATCAATTCTCAATGTCAAGTTTCAAGATAGTCAAGAACTCATGTAAACTTGACGTTGGATCCACCAACTATTTCTTCAGTCTACACCATATTACAAAACTTAACCCATGTGCTATCCAAGCCACATTAACGTTGGGAGTTTGGTCGTCTGGAACAAATAAGACAGGGCGCTAACATGTTTTGATTTTTGATCTTCACTGGTTCCAAAGCAGACATAAAATCCTGTCCACCTTTATGATTATAAGTCAATGTAAGATGTCATCTGGACCCCACAAGACAGCACAAATAAAGCTACGTTCACACTGCCTCAAGCAATGTACTTACAATCAAAAGTCTATATAAATGCACATTTTTGGCTTCGATATTCAGGTTTCTACGACCATTTTTGGGTTGTGCAGCCACTGAACGTGCATCGAAGGCTAAACCAGATCAAACTTTGAACAAAATTGGTAGTGATGTATAGATAGCGTCTCCTTTAACTGACGGAAGTACCCACCGTTTGAAAGTTGACCATGGAGGAGAAATTAATAATTTGTGCCCAGTCGGAATTAAATGACCCGAAATCTGTGATATATTGGAATAGAGCAGTGAAAGAAAAAGCCTCCTCCAACTGTAGGTGGTGGACATGCAATAGTAAACAGCAGCAAAGGAAAAAGAAGACACAATGGTCCAAAAGAGCGTTCAAGGAAATGCGTTTTGCATGTTCTTCAATGTCTCGTCCCTAAAATGTGAACATATCTTTAGAGGACATCACTGATCTTGAGGTTGTCACTTTTTCAGCTAAAATTATTAGGTAACCGAAGAAGACGTGGCCATTTGTTGAACACCGTGACTACATCAAGGTTTTAATTTTTTAACCACAAGGTACAGAATGACACACAGACTTATTAAAACGCTGCATTAACGACCAGGCTGGGTTCAACCTTGATAAACGATTTTAGTTGCTCCACAAAGGGAGGCAGTGACAGTGATGGATAAGACAAGAAGAAGAGAAAAGACGGACGGAGAGGAATACAAAAAAAAAAAAAAGCGGAACAGACATGGAGAAAAAAAACAGACATGAAAAAAAGGAACAAAAGAGAATCCACAAAGGGAATGAAGAAATTAGCTTGAAGCACAGTGAGGGGGGAATCAAGGCCTTTACATCTCATGTGTTTCCATTTTTAGTTTCCAAGGAATTTGGATTAGGATTACACAGGAAACAGTGCCAAGGAGACAGTCAGAGATGAAGAAACGCTGCGAGAGTGGGCCAACAAAAGGAAAGCGAGCTAATACTGACCTACTTTAAATGAAAATCCTAATATGGCATCTGAATCAGCAAAGAAGAGAAACTGAAATGAGGGAGAGGGAATTCATAAAGGGGCTGCTCAAGCAAATTTAAAGCGGGCCGTTATTATTTCAGTGAGGATTCTGCTGTCCCGCACAAACCTTTGTGACTACCTTTGTCACACTTTTCCTGTGCAGATTCTGTATCCTGCTTTAGGTTTGATGGAAACTAAAGCTATTCATCTTCTGTCACAGTACGAGTGAAGCTCTCACTAACATATTATCAACTGTCAGCACCTGAAGATTTTATCCTTTTATAATTAAATGTCACTTTCAAGAAAGAGAAGGGATAAAGTATTGACCATAAAGCTGACCAGCAGGATTATATGTATAATAAAAATGAATGTTTAGCACATTTTAACCCTGAGTAAACAGACACAGATTGTCCTTTTTGGACAATCACTCATACAGGTTGTTCCAGATAAAAAAATGAATGATATCCATTTAAATTAAAGTGAGCAATAAACGTCTAGATTAGGCGGAGGAAGGATTGAGTTTTTCATTTTCACACTAAACCATCTGTCATAAATGCAATGTTTGATCACTTTAGTCCAAGGTCCACATGTCAAAGTGTCCTTTGATAAGACACATCACCGACATTCTGCTTCTCTTTTGCAAATATTTGGCTAAGTTTTTGCTGATTTCTTTTTAAATCGTCATCGATAAGGAAAAGACTGAGCCCAAAAGTATTAACACTAAAACCTTACTTCAATTTAAAGTGTGTTTTTGACATGTTCTTGTAGCATTTTTATCATGATGGAGGATATATATGAAATAATTTAAGATTAAAACTGAGTTTTAAATCGTGTTGGATCAGGAGAGGATGAAAATTAAAAAAAAAAGCTGAGGTTTGTGGCATCAACTGCTATGGGCGGGTCAACTTCTGTTCTTACAGACGGACAAACTTCATGAAAGTCTTTCAATTCTAAATCTTTCACCTGCAGAAAAATTGATCCAATAATGTCTTAATTTAATCTCAAAACTGTGGCACGCTAATGTTAGCTTGAGTTTGAAGGTGCTATAAGCTAGCAGGATCCAAATTCTCCCCTTCTCCCTCTCCCTTAGCCTTCCCCCTTGATTCGAATTGGCAGTTGAAGTCAAAGTCGTGTCTGGAATTATTATTTTTTTAAGTGTCACACTCCAAACAGAGGGGTCCAGAGTCCACTACGCTAAAAGGCGCTTCTCTTCCCTTTGGTGCGCTCTGAAGCACAGACGTTTACATTTAAATGTAAGTAATGACTTTATGTTGTAGCGTGACTTTTTTAAATGTATAAAACCGCTGTTGTTGTGTATATTTGAGCGCTGGAAGCTCCTCGCTAACGCTAGCAGACCGGGGATATTGATGACGTCATCGAACGAAAGTCACGTCCGAAATATTAGACACTATTTTTCCTTCACCCTCCGTTTGGAGCAAACATGGAGGTTAAAAATGGCATAATTATAACTAAAAGACCAAAGATGATCGGAGTGGATCTTTAAAGATGCTTTGTTTGAAACTTTTTAACATTTTACATACTAGGCTATTGTCTTATCTGACTGCACAACATGTATTTGTACTGAGAGTACACACTGTTGCAAGAATGGTGTAGCTTGGTGAAAAAAAAAAGAAAAATTCTGTCATTCTAGTCCGAAAACACTCAAAGACAGACTTCCAAGGATAGGTCAGAACTTGTTCACTGCTGTGGATGATCATGAGTCTGACACAATGACACCACTCCTGCACTCCTGTTGGTGTAATGTCGAATAAAGCTTTTTTTTTTTTTCTGATGAAAAGACCTTTAACAACAACCCGAGGCTCTTTTGAAGTGTCAGACCTTGGAGGACGTGCAGGTGGTCAAAAACCTCGTCTTCCCTCCCTGAGCTCGGAGACAGGATGTGGCAAACGTTCATGGGAACAGTACAGGGTGTGCTCTCTGCGGATGACTCACAGAGGGTTGTGAACATTCACAATGGAGCATAAATGGCCTACACAACAGAACGGATTCATCCAGCAGCTGAAATCATGAATCTGTTTCTTTTGGAGACCGTCGTCATCTGATGACTTGCAGTCATTCAGACTATTTTAAAACTGGAGAAAAACAACATTTTCGACTCTGCATGTGCTACGATGCTAAACGACAGTAGAAAGGATGCAAAAAAATCACAGTCTTTAGTTAGAGTTTGCAGCAACATTTCCAAAAAATATATGATGGCATCAAAAAGTAGACAAAAAGGCCCAAATGAACATGATTATGAGAAGTCCAGACTTTAGCCTGAGAGGATACAATCAGATCCATATGAAAATGTTAGCTAAGTAAAACAGGATTGTGTTCTTGATTTAGCCAAAAAAATAAAATAAAATAAAGAAATGAGTTGATCAAAAAGTTGTTCAATCACAAACTGTACTTAGATTAGCAGGTAATTTCAGGCTTCCTGTTTATCTGAAGTATTATTTATCCGTTAGAATGGGAATTTATTGATTAATATAAATTACTGCTTAAAATTTTAAAAGTTTTAGTATTTTTATTTTTAAATCAATCCAGTTTACTTCAATTTCTTTCATTAAACTCCTAATTTAATGATAACTCTAATGAAAGAAGATGTGTTAATTTTATTTTAAATATACATTTCTTAACTACGGTGGCCCTGAAATCCAAATTAAAACATGCAAAAATATCTTAAAACTCGCAAGGACAATTAAAAATGTAATTTTCTAAAATGTAATGCTGTTTTTTTAATATTTGTTGTGCTTTTTTAATTGTGACCTTTTTTGAGCAATTTGTTGTAGTCATTTGCACTTCCGGGCCACCGTACTTTACCCCTTCAACCAAATCCAAGATTCCACCTTATTTAGCTTAAATGAAACATAAACATGAAAGAATATTTTTCATATACTGGCGGCCAAATGGAAGGTGGGGCGGACTTTTCCTTAAGTGGGCGGAGCACAAACCGTCAATATGATTTAAGTACATTTAATTATATATCCAAATTTATTACTGTCATTTTTGCAGTAAAACTTTTTTTTATGAGTTAAATTGTATGTTTCTGTCTGATTCTGTGTGTTCTCTTTTTAAAGCCTCCCTGTGGGTCTTCATTTTGTGGTCAGCACTGTTTAGTTTTAGTTCTTTGCTTTTTGTAATATTTTTTCAAAGTTTTTTTTCCTATTCCTATTAAAACTTGAAGTTTTACACCTTTACTTGATTGTTCGGACCATCTCAAGTGTAATTTTAATCTAATGTAAAAACGTCTTCGTATTAAAACACTCATTCATGGTTATTTTTGAATATATTTCTTCAAAATTAAGTTTTTTTTAACCAGACAGAAAATCCAAACCTCTTTAATTTGTTTTAAAAAAAGCAATCACAGCATAACTGAATGCAACAAAAGTATTTTTACTGTTATCGACTCATTCATGACCTCATTTCCATAAGCTTTAGCTCTAAGTGTGCGAGAAGCTTTTCCAAGTGCATTTTGAGCTCTAATGTAATTGTCTCATAGATTACAATCTCTGACTGCAGCAGACAAATGTGGAAACCTCAATGGAGAAGAAAAAAACAAAAAAACCATTGAGCAGATAAAAGGCTGGGCGGTGAAGATGAGCATTGACACTTCTCCTGAAAGGAGATCTCGCTCGGCTAAAGGCCTCCTCTGCTCCTCCTGCTCCTCACATCAGGGCTAAAAAGCTCTGGAGGAGAGGGAGATGATGTCATCCATCGATCGAACCGGGAGGCTGCTTGATGTGATTCAGCTAAATTTATTGGCGTCATACACCACAGGAGCCTCGGGGGTGAAACCAAGCAGCAGCAGTGGGGAAACTCGGCTCCTTACCACACCCATGTGCATCTTCATAACACAAGATATTGTGTGTCAGCCAAGTGTCAATATGGATCTATGGGATGTTGAGTGTGCAACCATCGCCACAAAGTGAGCCAGAAAGGTCGTCAAAGGGACCGGTAAAAACCAACCGTCATGGACTTTTAGGGGTTAAAGGTCTTTGAGTTGACCCTGCAATACTAATAAAAGCAAGAAATAAATCTATCAGAGGTTTCACAAGACGGGGATGAAACGGCGAGACAAATTCACGCCTTGAAAGTAGAATTCAGAATGAATTTTTGCATGTTTTTATTTCTAAATTTATGGGGACGTTCACACGTCACGTGATTAATGCGAAGCCAGAAATCAAAATAATCAATTCATTGTTGGTAAAATAGAAAATATAAAAGCAACTTTCACACTTTACTTTTTTTTTTTTTGCTTCTATCAGTGTTCTTTTTTTTATGATTTTATTCTTAAATTTTAACTTTTTAAATTGTTTTGACATTTTAATGGTGCCTAGTTTGACTGCCGCCCTACAAATAGTTAAAGAAACAAATAAATAAATAATGAATGAATTAAACATTTCAAACTATTAAGAAGTTTAACAAATTCAATGACAGCGTATTACTTTTTGTTGCACTGATTTTGTATTAAAAATGTACAGCCAATCAGATGGGATTCCCTCACAGGCCCCGCCCAGTTCTCCTGAGTTAGCAAACACTCGATTAACTCTACAACATTTTTATGATTAAAAGTTACACCATCACTTTTGGCGGTTAATTTTTACCCAATATAATATAGCCAATAAAAAGTATTTTTCATAAAAAATAGATCAAAATAATACAACACATGATAAATTAGAGTAGTTTTATTTAATTCAACTGTGTTTTATGTAACAACATCATTGAAAATTAAAGCATAAAAACATGCTTGAAAATTACTGAAAATTTAGGAATTTGAGATGAAAAAAATGTGTTTAAAAAATACTAATGATACTGAAGACTTGGCCTTTAGTCCATCCACTAACATGTGAGATTTCACCCAGAAACTTAGAGAAAATTAAGGAAAAACCTAAAAATCTTTTTTTTGTGTGGCTTTTATGTATTTTTTAAGGGTCCACATGTTTTAATTTGATTTTATAAATGTTACTAATAATTCATTCAATAAATATTGATTGTACTTGTGGGATGAGGATGTTTGTACTGTGTGTTTTATTTATTTTTATTATGGGTGCCATTTTAGCTACAATTTTTATCTTACTATTATTTATTTTACTATGAAAATCACTTTGAGATAAGGAAATGTGCTCTAAAAATAAAGCTGAATTTGAATTTGCAATAAATGTGTAAAATGAGGACTCATAATTATATATTTAAATGTATTTATTTCCAAATGATTAAATTATGAAAAAAAATGCTTTTTAAAAATAATTTCTGAGCACAGCATATTTTTTAAAAATAAAAACCCAGCTTTATTTAAAGACTCACTCTAAAGAAAATCATGTTTTTAATGTTTTTGCATGTTCTTGTGGCATTTAACACTATGGAGGACATGTACAAAGGAAAGTGAGCTCAAATTTGGATTTCTAAGTATTTGTTTAATTAAATCGTTGTGTATCAGGAGCAGATGAAAAAATATTGTTTAAAAAACCTTATAGGTGTGATGTAGAAAATATCTTAAATATATTTTACTCTGGAAACTCAATACCTTTTATCCTTTCAATGACCTAAATTTTCCTTTTCAGAGTCAAATTTTAGTATTTTTTCTGTTTATTTTTAGCTTCTTAAAGCCTAAAAAGTGCTTTTTTTGTGTTAAAAGTTTTGATTTGAATCAAAAGGTTAACATAGAGAGATGTTGACAGTGAAACTGGAGCCGATCTATAGGTAAACAACTTCAGATTACACAGAAAGTCTAGACGTCTTAGATGACATAAAGCTGCTAATCCACATGCAGAACTGGAGCGTCCAGCTATGATAAGGTGAGATCTTCACTGAAAGACAAAAAATAAAGCCAGGACCCCCAGAAGCAGCTGAGGACTAACTCGTGTTAGCGTACGTAGCCTTTGCGTATACACCCATGATGCATGCAGACAGGTCACCAAGTTTGTTATTTTACTGTAGAGCGCGTGACCTCTCGCAGTTCTGTGCAGAATCTGAAACCGTAATGTGTCTGGCAGCAGAAATGACCCGATTAACAAGTCTGTGTGCGCTCACAAACTCACACAGACAGAACAACATCGTATTTACATAGGATCTGTTTGGGTACATGGAAAACTGCCACCGATTCAACATAAAGAATTTAGTTTTGATGGACGATTTATTTCATGATTAACTTCTAGGGTTGTTTGTTAGAGTCCTGAAATGAAAGCATGTATTTCTTGCTCCTATTTGATCTTCCAGTACTATGGAATGTAGTTACTTTTTTAGACAAAGCTCCTTTATTACTAGAGTAAAAATTGTTTGTATTTCTGTTTCGGTTTTAAAGGCAGATCTCTCTGACAGATAACATTGAGGTAAAGATCCACGGTGTTCTCCCTCTGTTTTTAAGTTTGCTGTTATCTACTGCGGCAACATCCGTGAGTGACTCGGAGAAACTGTACAAACTGATAAAACAGGTTGTGTCTGACTTGGGGAACGTTCTGCAGAAGAAGGCGCTTGCTAAAAGACTAACACTGCACGTTCTCGTCGGGCCTAACGAGGAACAGACACTCCTAACTATTCGGAATAACACGATAACAACTGTTATCTTTGTTTTATCACTTCAGAAAATCGAGTTTCCTAGCATTCAATTGAACTGAATTTAAAATAATTTGTAAATATGACTGACAGAGTCAGAAATTTAGATTATTATACAGAACAACTACTAAATGCTGATGCTTTCTTGTTGTGTTGCTGTTATACTACGCACTAGTGGCGCTAACGCATCATTCTACAAGATTTCAGAATTGTAGCACCTTTTATTAAAACGTTTACATGTGAATATACCATTTTAGTGTGCACTATAAGCAGAAAATGGGGCAAAAAAAAAGGTTATTTGTAAAATTGTTGAGCTTTTTACACCTCCAGTGTTTGCTTTCATTTGACCACTTCAACTTTTAAACACTTAACACAAATATGTGAAACTGCTTGTGGAAAAAAGCAGCTTTGCGCCAGTATACAACTCTTTAAAATATGAATGTGTTGCATATAGGTGAAAAGCTATAGCTGATTGATCACGTAGATCAGGGTTCTCAAACTCAGTTTACTTTGGGGCCACTGAAGGCTGAGTCTAGCTGAGTCTGGGCTGTCTGGAGTTCCATTTGTGCAAAAAGATGTTTTTGTCTCCGCTGTCTATATCTTTGATCCATTCTTGGTCCATGTAGTTTATATGTCCTGTGAAACGACAGGAGCTAACGACACTAGCAACTGTTGCTAAGGACTTTTCTGACGACCAGATCCAACGACAATAGCAAATGCAAAGTTTTAAACATAAAGCTGAAACATCATAAAGGAAATACAAAGAAGTGTGGAGATGTAGAAAATATTGCTTAGTAAACATTGAAATTTCATATTAAGTCAGGGGCCACAAAATACTAACTTGGGAGCCCTATGGGGCGGTATGTCAAAGGGCATAGTTGGTTTTGACAGAGATATCTCCGGTGTTCCTGTTGAAGTTGCCTGTTAATTTAGTCTTTTTCGACCAATAAAAAGATGGGACATGAACTTCCTGTTCTGGCTAATGAAGCGTGGTAGCCATCTTGTTGTCTTCAACCAAGTCCTCTTACGGATTAAACGGGCAGACAGCTGGATCCAAGTGCAGCAGGTTTATTTGGCATAGACAGGAGAACGGGAGTGAAGCACAGCTAAAAGTCCACAAAGCTAAATCAGGGTCAGTCAGGCTGAGGTCAAACACGAGCAGGAGGGCATCAGAGAACTACCAGAGTGGTCAGGGTCCAGACAAGGGTCAGGGCAGGCGGCAAACAATCAGAGTCGAAGATGAAAAAAGGGATCCCACTGGGCTGCTGGGAGTGATTACAGATGGAAAACTGCTGTGGGGATTCTGGTAGTGACAGCAGGGGCTAATGGGAGGTGTAGTGTGGAGACCCGATGGATCCCGCTGACGGCCAGAGGGGGAGACTGAGGACCGATTCATGACAGGGGTTCACACTGGACTCTCGCTACCCAATACTAGCACATGTACTCGCGGTTGGCTTGGTATGAAATGTCGCAAATCTTGCTCCAAAGCTTTCACTTTCTCTTTTCTGATATACGAAAGACTTATAATTATTAGGCCGTTATTGCAGTTATTTATGTGTTTTCCATGATCGATTTTTAGTGAGTATCTCTGTTTAGCCATACATCACTACTAAATCCAAGTCCCAGATTGGTCAAGGTTCAATTGGTTTAACTTGTTCAGTTGCTACATGTTTTGTGCATAGAGCCCAAAAATTGACTTAAAAATTTGTGTGAGAAAATGTATCAATGGGAAACTATTGAGTCTGGAAGCCTAAAACACCCATATGTCTACATAGACTTTTCATTGGAAGTGGTCACTTAAATATACGTTTCCGAACTAGTAAAAAAAAAAATCAGATTTAAAATGTTTGGATCTGTGTTAATTTATTTATTCATTCATCCTCTCAACCTAGTGAGTTGAGGATGCTGGAAAAAAACCCAGCTACCATTGGGCAGAGGAGGGGCACCCCTGTAGAGTTCACGGGTCCATTGCAGAGATGCGGAGACAGACGACCACATATACTCACATTCACACTTAAGGGGCTGTGGGAGGAAGCCAGAGTGCCCGGAGGAAACCTCTGCATGCACGTGGAAAACATGCAAACTCCACACAGAAAGACTATGTCCGGACTTGAACTGCAGCCTTCTTGCTGTGAGACAGGAGTGCGAAGCGTCACGCCCTAAACTTGTAAATGTGCTGAATAATAAATGGTGCAGACAAAGGACCCACAAGCCAGACTTTTTTTATTTTTATTTGTTGCTATGGAATACCTCCATAAATGTCATTTTCTTGTCTGCTCCTAATTCACATCAATTTGAATTAAGAAATATAATTTAAAGTTTTGTTTTCTTAATTTATGTCCTCCATCTTGAAAAAAAAAATACTAGAAAATGTTAAAGTCCCTCTCAGATGAAAATTATTTTTTTTTTAGTTTTTAACATGTTCTAATTCTAGTTCTAATCATTTCGCTTTTGCATTTCTGAGTATTTCTCCTCAATAAAACTGTCGCAGAAAAACTCAGTTTGAATCAATGAACCTTGCTTGCTTACGTCACGAGAGTGCCGGAAAAACTCCACCAGATTCTACGGAGCTTCTTGATGTGACCACGGAAATGCGAACGGTGGCTCATTTGACTGCAGCAGTGGATTATTAATCCACGAAGCTCCTCACTTCCTCGTCGAAGCTGACATCCAAGTTAAAAACGGTGATTTACACTAGCGAGACACAGAGCTACCATAATCAGAAAGGGAAGGTGTGTGCCCATGAAGCTCCGCTCCAAAAGCCACGCCCCCCCAGAGGAGAATTTTGCAAAAAAAGGCTTCAGATCAACATGAAAAATGGGTTTTTAAGACATTTAGGTTGTGTGATTTTGGTTATAAAACTTCATAATCGTGATTAAAATACTACAGAGAACGATTTTTTGAATTAAAAAAATGGGGGACTTCAACGTCTCGTGAAATTATTCACTCTTTTTAAATAATTGTATTATCTGTATTCATACTTTAGCCAGGGACTTATCAATAAGTTTCCCTTTTTCAGATCCTCATACCAGTTTTGTTTTGGCCACTAACTCTCCATGGAAAGTTGTAACCCAGGTTAAAAGAGATCTGTATGTTGTCAACACAGGTGACTCATGCAGCCGCTTCCTCCTAGATTCACCACTTCAGGCAAATTTGCTAAAGGGGGGGATTTTATTTTACTGGGTTGCAAAGGTCACTGTTGTCTGCAGTTCTAAAATGTGTTTGCAGTGACTCTTAAATGTTGCTGCTGACCGCAGAGGTCAAAACAGAGTAGCTGCAAGCGTTGAAAATTGCTTCAGTGCCTGCCACGAGACATCAACAGAAGCAGTTGTCCTGCAGGGATCGGTGACATCATCTCATTAAGGGAGTCTGCACACACAATTATGCACGTGGACCCATCCTTTGCTGCAGTCCAGTTCTAAGAGAAGTTTGTTGTTCACAGAAAGCTTCAACAACAGGCCCTTGACTATTCTTCGGCAAATCCTTCGCACACAAACACAGGCCCACTATCGCTTTCCGGCAAATATGATACGCCACCATTTTCAGCTGTCACAAATGCATAATAGTTGGCTTGTTATCAGGCATCTGCATGAACCCCCGCAGAGCTGTCTGCTGGGGCCCCGTCGCTTCAATGGGCCTCTTATGTCTGCGGGGAGAGACAGCCGCAACCAAACAAGACCAACACAGAGGGGGAACAGTGTGGGCACGTGGGAAAAGCATGGGCAGCCTGCAGCTCATCTCGTGATCCAACACAATAAGTTGTAATCGGGGAGACCGGGACGCAAAAACAAAGTCTGGGGAGTGTATTCAGACTCCATGATGTTCTTTTTGAATGTTTTTGGAGCTTTTATTGTGGTTTTGTTTGACTTTATCCAAGAAAAGTGTTGCTATAGCCATGAAATATGTGTTGTTGCATTAGAGTTTGTTTAATAAAGCATCCATTTGCGTTAATTTGTTGCAGGCCTCTGCTTGCACAAATACTGGCCTTAATTCAAGGACATCATAAACTCTTCCAAAGTGTGCACTTGCATTTTGTGCATTTCAGAAAATTCAAGTTAATGCCTTTAAGCTGTTAAGCTGCAAAATGGGTGGAAACAAAATGCTTGTGAAACCCCAGAAAGCAATAAATAAGTGACTAAAACAATTGCAATATATCAGCTGGGCTGAGGCTGCAGCCCACAGCAGAGTCGCATAAAGGCCAACTGTCAGGACATGCAAATCCCGGAGTGTCATGAGGATCCAGCCAGGCCAGGAGTGGGACATATTATCTGCTGTTTTTGCATATTCTGAGGGTTCACGGGAACAAAACAACAGAGGGAGTGCTGGAAAAACACGTAGGTGACAGTATCGCCAAGGACTCGCCGCTAAACCAACAAAGGCAGGGCAGCGACAGCAGATGATGTGTGCGAGTTCCTTATCAGTCCAACTGCTCTCTCTGTACCATAACAGGCCCGTCTGATAATCTCTGCTGTCCTGGAGTGGGTTTGTGAGTGTAAAGAGTGTTGTTTGTGCGGGTGTGTCTAGAATGGATTGTGTATTTGCGCATTTGGCTGATAGGTGCAAACAGCGCTCTCAATTTACCTTCACTCATCACATTTCGGCCTTCTCCTGTGAAGTCAGACCTTGTGTGGTCAAACAGGTGGAACGTTTCTACAGATGGGTAGGCCTAAAGCCTGAGTGGCTGCGCCTTTATTTGATAAGATGGTACTCATAAAGATTAGAACTGTGTATTTTCCTTCTCACATGACTTGATAGGCATCTTGGTCTACGATTTGATACTTTAGTGGCAATACAATTCTTTTATCTAAATAAAAATAATCTAAATATTTATATTAATTTAAAACTATAAATAATGTTCCTTTAACAGATACACTCTTTTTTTCTTACTGGTACTCTTTATTTTAAGAAACAAAAACAACATTTCTTGGACTTGAATGCTTCAAACATCAAAACCTGGAATTTTGGGTTTTTTAGTCTGTTTTTGTTCTTTGTTGTTAAAAAAAATTAATTTATTTAAACATTTTATGCACATGAAACATATCCCTCACTGCAGTTCGCCTTCAGTCCATTGGAATTGACCTGCAAGCTTGTGATTGGACGCTTTTCTGCTTGCATCACTACCACCACTGGATCAAACGGTGCATCGTCTTTGAATGATCTATTTTTGAACTTTTGTCATAAATAACGCTTCAATCAGACTTTTAATAACTGCATTCACGCTAACTCTAAATTGTATTTGTAACATGCTACATGTTTGCCTCATTTGAGTGCTTACAGTACCAGTAACTCCCAACTTTGTTTGTTACGTGTAAAAAAAGAGCCTGATACCGCTAAAACAAATGTTACTGTAACAATGCTAACTCCCAACCTTGTTAGTAACTTGTAAAAAACAAAGTCCAATATTGCTACATGTTAGTCGCGCTAGCATAATCACAAGAATCTGGTTTTGAACTAGTACAAAAACAGCAAACTGATACCACTAAAACAAACAATACTGTGACTATGCTTACTTCCAAACTTGTTAGTAACTAGCAACACGTAAAAACACACTCCAACTTCGCTACATGTTAGCATACTCACGCGTTAGCATACTCACAACAACACCGAACCTGCTGCAACTACTACTAAAAACAGACTGATACTCGTAAAACACATTTTATTGTAATTACAATAACTTGTTACTTTGTTATTAGCACTAATAAAGAAACAGTTCCATATTCCTAGCCGAGTTAGCATACTCACAATAACACCCTAACATGTTTGCAACATATCCAAAAACAGCAGACTGATAAAGCTAAAACAAACATTTCTGTGACTATACTAACTCTAAACTTCGTTAGTTACTAGTAACACGTACAAACACAATCCAACACCGCTACGTTAGCCGCATATACACCAATATATACTTGTTAGAAACTGATACTGCTAAAACAAGCATTACAGAAACTATGCTAACTCCCAACTTTGTAAGCAACACCTAAAATAAAACAAAGTCCAAAACCGCTACATGTTAGCCGTTTTAGCACACTCAAAATAACAACAACAATGTTTGCAACATATACAAAAAACAGCAGATTTATACCGCTAAAACAGAAGTTACTGTGACTACGCTAACTCACAAACTTGTT
>NC_050534.1:15190363-15198035 GCF_002922805.2 Oryzias melastigma | reverse complement strand
CTTGCAAGTAATTAGCAACACGTAAAAACACAGTCCAACATTGCTACATGTTAGCAAACGTTAGCGTACTCACAATAACACAGACTGATACTACTGAAATAAACATTACAGAAACTAGGTCAGGGGTCTGCAACCTGCGGCTCCAGAGCCACGTGTGGCTCTTTTATGTCTCCATGGTGGCTCTCTGGATGAAGAAAAATAAAATAATAGTATAGTTAAAAAAATGGAAATTAGCTATTATTTTAGCAACATACTAACATTTTTGACCAATTTTTTATCCACTGGGGTCTTTAGGCTAATTTAGAGTTTTAGCTTCTATTTTGGCAACATGCTAACGTTTTTGACTAATCTAGTTAACCAAGGAATTTTATGCTAATTTGGAGTTTAGCTAATATATTAGTAAAATACTGATGTTTTCAGCTAATTTGTTATCTACTAATTTTTTTTTTGATAATTTAGAATTTAGCTTCTATTTTAGCAACATGCTAATATTTTTGACTAATTTAGTTTACTGAGGAATTTTAGGCTATTTTGGAGTTCAGCTAGTAATTAAGCAACAAGCTAGCTTTATTTTGGCGGATTTGGCCTCTAATTAGTTTTTTATGCTAATTTGGATAGCTAATATTTAAGCAATATGCTAACATTTTAGCTAATTTGTTATCTACTGGGGTTTTAGGCTAATTTTGAGTTTAGCTTTTATTTCAGAAACCTTCTAACATTTTTGGCTGATTTGTTTTACAGAGAAATGTTATGCTAATTTGAAATTCAGCTGGAAATTAAGCAACAAGCTTGCTCTTTTGCCACTAAAGGTAAAAACAGGGGGGAAAAAATCCCATTTTAAGAGATGCTAGTTTCTTTTTAGATATTTTTTTGCTTTTGTTCATGCCAAAAAAATAGACAAAAGTCAAAATCCGCTACATGTTAGCCGTTTTAGCGTACTCATAACAACACCCAGCCTTGTTTGCAACTCTCACAGAAAACTGGCTGACATTTTGATGGATCACTGTGTCCCTCTCAAAATAACTTTGACATCAGTAAGCACAACCAGAATTTAATCAATTTACAGGCCTTTTCATCCTAATAAAGATCTTCTCAGATTTGATGAGGTATTCTTTCCTGTATGCTAATAAAAGGCTCTGTGTCGATGGGTTGCAGAGTTCAAGCTCAGCTTCTGCAGCTCCTCATTCATGTGTGCTCGAGCAGCAGAACAGCATGTGATGCTAGTGCGAGGGCGCTAACTCGAACGTTGTCGAGGCAGTTTGTTTTCTTTTGCTCTCAAAGTTGCTCTGCTGGTTGTAGACCATGCTCTAGTTCACAAATGTCAAGGCTCCTGGGAAACAGCTTGCAGCTTGTTATTGTTTGCTTGGTTTTTGCAGGACTAACAAACATAATCACTTCTTTGTTAAAGCAACCACAAAGAAAAGAGAAAAGCGGAATATTTGCTAAAACTGAGCTTGATTTTTGTGTTTATTTGTCCTGTCAGAGAAGCTTTAAATCATTTGCACATTTGGTCTTTTTTGCATCAACTTGTCTTTGAAACTACAGATCTTGATGTGTTTTATTCCACTTTGTTAAGATATGAAAAAATCTCAGGGTTAGCATGATGCTATTATAAATAACTTCTTGATTGTTTATGCAGATAAGAAGCTAGAAGTCATTCACCGCATGCCAAAAAATTGCACACAATCTTTTTCACATGAAGCCATG
The DNA here is from genome assembly GCF_002922805.2 of Oryzias melastigma. Taxonomy (NCBI): domain Eukaryota; kingdom Metazoa; phylum Chordata; class Actinopteri; order Beloniformes; family Adrianichthyidae; genus Oryzias; species Oryzias melastigma. The sequence continues at coordinate 15,196,328 of NC_050534.1, read as the reverse complement.
TGACCACCTTGTAGTTTAACCAGAGGTCAAAAATGGTTCAAACTAAAATGGCTTAATTTTTAGAAATGTTTTGGATAAAATTTTTCATTCGGGTGCAAAAAAGTCACATCCTCATGTCAGAGTCGGATCCCAGCTGATAAGTAAGACAACAGATGTAAAAAATAAAAAAGTGGTTTTTAAATTATGATTTTTGCCTCTTTTTAGGCAAAAAAAATGCACATAGTTTCTACAGAATGGCAGTTGTTTGTTTGAAACTTGACTCAGTGTTGTGGGCGGAACTGTTGCCATGGAGAAAGCCCGCCTTCATTTCCTGTTATCAATTTGTTCATATGCTTACCCACTATCTTACAGTCCCACACATAGTCAGATTACAACTCAGATGAGGAAAACAAAGACGTACGTGGATCTATTTGTCTATCAGAATTGAACTGCATTTTTTTTGTGTGTGCTCCTGATTCACAATAATTAATATATATATTCAGGAATGCAATTTTAAGATTATTTGCCACAAAAACATGTTAAAAAAAAAAAAAACTAATTTTCATCAGTGTATCTGCTTTATAGTGACCTTTCTCCTGCTGCAATCCTGTTTGATCACGCATAAAAACAATGCAATAAATCAGCCTTTTTGTATTTCCAGAGAATATTTAAAAAATGAAAAATAAATTGTGTGTTTTGTAAAGTTTCTGTTTTGTTTTCTAAGGTTCTCTTTTTCTCTTTGTGTGTTTTCACAACAACCCAAAGCTCTAGAACAGTCAGAAAAAGCCCATACTTCCCTAAAGGGGAAACTTGCACAGATACTGCTTTGTTGGCACCAACAGAGAAATTTACTTTCATTTGGGAATGAAAGCAAATGGGTCAAACAATCTTTTAAAGCAGCTAGCAAAAACAGAAATATAAATAAATAAATAAATATTCTATTACATATTTAAGAGAGCAAAGCTGCTCTGGGAAAGACTCAAGCGCCTGTGGAATTGGCCTTGCAGTCGGTCACATGGACGAGGGCAGTCATTTGGTAAATGGACTCATCATGTGTTCCACACTATCTGTCTGACCGCTAATTAGACAATGCCTGAGAGAGAGAGGTTAATATTGAGATGGAAGCAGTGGGACAAAAGCAAAGAGGATTAGAAGAAGAGCTTTGAGTACTGTTTTCTTCAGCTTCCATCCTTTTTTGGTCACAACCTTCAAAGCCACTCCAAACCTCTTAGTCCAACATGAGAGCATCGACTCCCCTTTGCCCCCTTTTTTTCTCGGTTTAAACTCAGATTACAAGAGAGTCCCGGCTAATTTTCAGATGGGGTTATGTCACACAAAGAGAAATTTCAGATTATCTCTTTAATCTCAAAGATGCCCACAGTACAAGATTTTAGAGAAGACTTACAAGCCAAAGCAAGAGGCAATCAAAGCAATGCATGGGCTCATGTAATCTCAAATAATCTCATGAAATCTCATTGCAAAAAAAAGAAAATGTTGCGCAACAGCTAGCTAGTAAATTTGAAAACAATTTCAACAAGATTGCTCAAATGTTTTAGAGAATTAAGTTGTAGATTTGAAGTGTTTTGTAGTGATTTTTTTTAACTAGCTTTTATCTAATGTCTTAGACCAGGGGTGTCAAACTCAATCGCACAAAAAAAAAACCTTGGGTTTCAGGCCGAACAGGATAAACATTTATTGAACACTCTAAAACACTTTTTTTTTACTTTAAAACCATAACTTTTTTAGCATAATTATGAACTAGATTTATTGCATTACCTGTAATTATGCTAGTGTGAATGCTGTAAGCTGAATTTGGCTGCTGAAGATGCTAGTACTGATAGCTGAAGATGCTGACATTGATAGCTAAAAATGCTGAAGCTGATAGCCAGCTAAAATATTAGCTAAATGCCAAATTAGCCTAAAAGAAATGTAAAAAAAAAAAAGATTTACGCTACCCAAAACAGCTAGCATGTAGCTAAAAAAATAGGTTATCTTCAAAATATCCTAAAAAACGGGAAAAAAATCCTTAATTAACCAAAACAACTAGCATGTAAATATTAGCCTAACTCCAAAACAGCCTAAAAATAAAAAAAAGCCTAGATTTGCCAAAACAGCCAGTATGTAGCTGAAATGTTAGCTTAACTCCAAAACAGCCAAAAAAAATAAAAAATAAAAAAAATAAAATCCCAAATTAGCCAAAACAAGTAGCATGTAGCTGAAAAATAACTAAACTTCAAAATAGTCTAAAAAATGGAAAAAAATCCTAAATTAGCCAAAACAGCTAGCGCGTAAATATTAGCCTAACTTCAAAACTGCCTAAAAACCTAAAAAAAAAGCCTAGGTTAGCCAAAAGAGCTAACATGTAGCTGAAATATTAGCTAAACTCCAAAATAGCCTAAAAATGACAACAACTAAAAAAACTAAATTAGCCAAAACAGCTAGCGTGTAAATAGCCTTAAAAAATCCTAAGAAAATCTTAGTAAATTCCAAAATATTCCAAAAAGCTAACAGAATGCTAAATTTATAAAAGTTTAAAAACGTTACTTTTAAACATATTTATGAATCATAAAAAGGCAGGAATATTATTCCATAATAAATCATTTTAAACCTTAAATAAGTTTTAATATTTAAGTGTCCATAAAATATATTTTGTCAAAATTATACATGTTAAAAATAAGTCTAACATAAATAATTAGGATATAATCGGGGCCCGGGCCTTGACTTTGACACGTGTGATCTAATGTCTTATAGATCATGAAAGATCAAATGAAATATAATGTGTGTTATGAAAATACATTGATTAAAAATGAATGATATTTGTTCATCTGATCAAAGTTATGGTACTTGACATTTCTAGATGATTCAGAGAGTAAATGATGGATAATTTTTTTTTCTTTAGTCAAATGGGACAATATGAACATTTATGCTTTTAAGAATTTATTACCCAGAACTCTTCACAACCTCATTTCTGGTTATGTTTTCCTTTTTAAGAAAAATCCCCAGTTGATAGTTTGCTGCGTTTAGATGTGTCTGTGTTTCCTCAAATCTCTTAAACTGAGGAGACATTTATAATTTTCCATCCCTGCATAAATGACACGCCGAAATGGGAAATTGGATTGACACGAGCGAAAGACAAGAAAACCCTTCCCAAATAATAAAATCACACATGCAAATGGAGGACTGAACGGCAGCGAGTCAACATAACCACATTTCACATGGACAGATCAGCTCTCGCTGCTCCTGGAAAATTACATTTGAATCAATCTGCACTTTCGTTTGGTGATCTACCTCATGACTAAACCTCTGAGCAAACTCAATAATCAGGCTATCTCGTGTATTTTCTTCACCTTGCTGCAAGGACGCTCTTTGTAAGCACTGAAGATTTGAAAGGTTTCACATTCAGGGGAATAGTCGACAACTTTTGCTTTAAAAAAGTGTAAAGTTATGGCTGCACACGATCCTCCTAAATTAGTTGAGGGAGGAACAGAAAAAATGTAAGTGAGGGATATTTCAAATAGGACTGTGAGAGTTAACGCATTAAAGCAATTAATCAAAAATAATTAATATTTATGATCGCAAATCCACTTATATCATGGTCACTTACAAAATAAATAAATATTCAATCAATTATTAGTACCTTAATATTGTGTTTTTTTATGCTTTAGATTGTCTTTTCACAAAAAGTGGACGATTTGATCTACTGTCCAGCGTGTTGTCATGACAACACAACTCAATTTTGAGCCTCGACTTTCCTGGAGTAATACTGTAGACATAAAAGTCTCAAATTCTGCTTATCTTACAGTTGATGTGTACATTTCTGGGGAAACTTCATAAATTTAAACATTTCAGACAATAAAATAAAAGAAACATTTTTTCTCTAGCCTGTTTTTGTTCAAAAGACGGATAATGTCTTAAAATTCAACTAGTAAAATATTGTGATTAATCACAACACAAAAGATCGATTAATTTGATTTTTTTAATTTAATTGATTGTCAGCATTAATTTAAAAAAATGTTCTAAATGTACCGTTTTGTGTGATTTCATTTTGTGATTATTTGCAGTAAAGTGGTTGCCAAATGTCACCAATAAAAAGCGATTATCGCGATACATTTTTGCGATTAATTAGATAAATTATTTTAATAGATTCCCAGCCCTAATTTTAAATAAAAATTATTTGTAGTTTTGTTGTGATGGGTCATTAAAAAGTAAAAACTGCCTGAATATCTGCCTTGTGTCAAACACAGTAGAATGAAATCGTTTTAGTGAAACCGCCAAAAAGTTGGATCGTCGCATCATTTCACGATCCAATTACTGAAAAATCCCCAAAATATGAATGTTTTTTGGTTATTTTTATAATGACAACATTCACTGTTTCTCTGTTTGTAACAGCCTCCTCGATTGTAAACAAGCAAACCTCCATAAATGACATCAGCACATTGCTATTAGTGCTTAAATTAGTGACACAGTGGAACAGCCGGCAGCTTTGTCTGCTGTCACTCCCAAAAAATGCTCATAGCTCTCAAAATGAAACACTGACGGCTTTGAAATGTTGTGGATCTCGTGTCAAAATGGATTCTTCTGTGACTAAATATGTCAGAAAACGATGCTCCGTCAGGTCGTTCCAAAGGTTGAGTCATATCTAGTATGTGATTTAATACATTTTATGATTTAAATGAAGCAAAAAAGTGATGCAACACAGTTAAATCCCAACAATCTACAGATACACTCAAACTGTGATTTTTATTTATTTCTTTTATAATTTTTTGCTAGTTTGGAAACTTTTGTAACTTTAAAATAGAAAACCAATAAAATAAAACAGTTTTCAAGGTTCTTTTGGGATTTTCAGGTTTTATTGAGCACATAAACTGGAATTCTAAACTATGTTTAAGCATGTAAAAAAAAAAAAAAAAAAAAGTCTCTAACTTTGACTTTTTACCACCACATTTTTGCAGAGACATGATTATGTTCCATGTCTTGTGACACATGGTTGGAAAAGTAGGCCTCCTTGTGTCCTGGTTCTGCAGCAGTTGTGTTTCTCTTTCACGCCAAGGAAAATATCCAAGTCACACTCCATAAAAATCCATGCAGCACGCATTCCAGACGTACTCAAAACGCTCACAATGTGTCTTTTCTGTCTTTAATTGCTTTCTAGTCAGACACACTGTCTGTAATATATGTTACATATTTACAAATGTTATCGTAAAGGCTAGGGTACTTCCAATAAAATCAAATTTAAACATCCAATTACAAAGAAGATTGGTGAGATTTTAGCTTACCTGCTACGGTTACATTTTAATGTCCAACATGGGGTCAGTTATTTTTTTAATCAAAGCTCAGGACAATCTCTGAAACAAACATAATACAATCCAACTTTTTTAAAAATAAAACGAACCCTTTCTAGATATTTTCAGTAAAATATCACACTCCACAGGAGCAAGTCAACATTGAAATACTAAATATTGCAGGTCATCAAATGTGTGGAGAGTTTTCCAGAAAGAGCAATTTTCCATGGACCTTCCAATTCTAAAAAAGTTCTGCTTTTAACTAGCAAAACGCTGTCTTAATTTTTTGTTTTATTTTGTTCTCTTTTAGTCTTTTCTTTGGGATTGCAGTGCAGACTTGCTGTGACTCCACCTGTGTAACTTCACATCTGAGTGAACAGAAATTACATGTGGAGCTCCCCAAGTCTCCATCCTGGGGCCACTTCTGTTTAACATCTATGTGCTCCCACTGGCCTAGGTTATAAAGAACAACAAAATTAGCCACCAAAAGTAGGCAGATGACATACAGAGATTATATATTTTACCATGATACCACAAGATCAAGGCCCTCCATAGGCTCTTGGTAAATGTATTGAGGACATTAACGACTGGTTATACCACAAATTACTCTAAAAACAAATTGAGGTAGGAAATCAAGATTGATGATTGATTAAAACTAGGGGTGTTGCGGATCACGGATTATCCGTGGTCCGTACGGATCAGAA
>NC_050534.1:15189316-15190289 GCF_002922805.2 Oryzias melastigma | reverse complement strand
AAACAAGTACTTCCATCAAACATCCACATTTTATATGGAGCCTGAGAGATTCACAGAATTTACAGAATTCAGACTATAGTGATTCTCCTGCTCATTTCCATACGTTTTTCAGCACATAAAAACTTTTCACCAATCATGGTATCAAACCGTTCAGCTTGTTCAGGACATTACTGCTTGTACTTTTGGTATTCATAAATTTTATAGTTTTTGAAAAAATTTCGGAAAATATGCCCCATAGAAAAAGAAGGAGAAAGTCTTCAAATTTAGCATCTACAAACCTTAAATATATTCATGAGCTATGTTTTCCTCTTTTATTGAAATTTTCAAAAAAGTTGGCATTGAGCTGTTATATTAGCATTATGCTAGCTCATTTGGGTAACTTGGAATTTACTGAGTTTTTTTATGCTAATATGGAGTTTAGCTAATATTTTAGCATCATGCTAACATTTTTGGCTAATTTGTAGTCTACTAAGGTTTTTTTTATGCTCATTTGGAGTTCAGCTAATATTTTAGCAACATGCTAACGTTTTTGGCTAATTTGTTATCTACTGGAGTTTTTAGGCTAATTTTGAGTTTAGCCTCAATTTTAGCAACAGGCTAACTTTTTGACTGATTTAGTTTACTGAGGAATTTTAGGCTATTTTGGAGTTCAGCTAGTTTTTAAGAAACGAGCTAGCTTTTTTGGCTAATTTGACATCTACTATAGTCTTTTGGGCTGATTTGGAGTTTATCTTATATTTAACTCTTATTATTTTTGCAAAGTTGGCATGTATTAGCGACTTTTAAGCAATTTTACTACAAATTTTTCAGAAATGTATGTAAAGTTTGGTACTATTTCATAATTCTTTGACAATCTTTCCAGTCTTTCAGCAAATTTAATATTTTGCAAAAAGCTTTTGCATTTTCAGCAAATCGAATCAGGTATCACAGTAAATTGCGTCACAATTTTCAGCAAACGTTTCAGCATCTTTAT
>NC_050534.1:15182130-15189234 GCF_002922805.2 Oryzias melastigma | reverse complement strand
AATTTCCAGTCTTTTAGCAAATTTAATATTTTGCAAAAAGCTTTTGCATTTTCAGCAAATCGCATCAGGTATTACAGTAAATTGCGTCACAATTTTCAGCAAACGTTTCAGCATCTTTATCAACTACTTTCAGCAAAAACCATTTAAACTAGCATTATCTCAGGTAATGAACTCCATTGTAATATTGTGTTTAAAGCGATCAATCAAAAACTTTTTTTTCCATAAAACATTAGAAGTCTCTTGACAATAAGGGAAAAACCTTTAACGTTATGTTTTCTTTTAATTCTTTTTAATCTTCTCTAGTCATAAAAAGTTACCCACATTCTATCAAACTGCTATCAGCATCATTAGTGAGACTTGGTTGAGAAAAATGGCACAAGACTCCATAAAACTGCCATTATCTTTATATATTTGCAAAAGGGCAACAGAAAAAGGAATAAAAAAGTAATTAGCATCAGTGAGATTCACTCCATTAAAAACACAATGTGGCGGCTCCCGTCGCAGCCCGTGATGGAGAACCGGGTGCAGGAAGATGGATGACGGAGGAGTGTTGGGAGGGTTAACGGACAGAGAAGCACCCATTGCCTCATTATCATTAGTTTCTCTGAGAAAACATGAGTGAGAGGATGAGTAGAAAACTGAAGGTGGATAAGATGAATTAACTGTAATCTGATATTTCAAAATAAAACTCCCCACATGCTTTTTTAGGCTTTTTACAGATTATGAACTTGCAAAAAAAAAAAACCAACAAGAGTCTGGGCATATTGCATGCAGCTTGATGATCAAACAGTGAGAAAAAAGCCACATGTCTGTTTTTCCGTACATTCTGCAAAGCAAACATCCACTTTTAAGCAGTTTCCTTTTAGGTCCATTAAAGGAATTGTTTGCTGTCCAAACACGATCACAGCGAAGCCTGCAGACTGTTTATATAACATGTGGAAACGATGAGTGGGTTCAGACTGGAATTGGAGAATTTATTGATTCGCGAAGACCAAAAAAGTGTGAATGAAGTAAGCAGGTTATCAGTGACGGGCTCAGCTTTTCGGGTTTGAGTAATGCGTGTTGACTGTTTGACAGTGCAAACATCACTCTGTGAAGGCTCCTCAATCTGAGCATGCATCACTGGAAAACCAAAGTTCAGACTATCAAGGCGACAAAATTAGAAACGGCGCTTAAATCGGGTTAAGCTGGTGGTCACGGAGTGTCACAGCTGTTCCACCGCTGCGGTTTTTCCACGCCTGCATCACCTGTTTGCGTAGCTGTGGTCTTCAGACCTTTAGAACCAAAGGTTGTTCAGCCAAACGAGGGCCCGTCTATGCACATTAATAATGTTTTGACCCACTGCTGAGACGCTTTCCAAGAAAAGCGAATAGAGGTGAATTTACAGTACACAGCGAGGATGCAGGTGCAGGGAGAGCAAACCTTTAAGACAACCAAGTGTTATGTAATAGTTAAGTGGACCAAACTGTAATTTTCCAATGCACAAAACGAAATATTTTAAACCACAACAGCCCCTATAACTCATTATTTAATTTGTACACAATATTATTTCTTAAGATCAAATATTGTGTTTTATTAGTAATTTATAGTAATAGCAAAGTTGCTTCTAACAAAGTTGGATGTTAGACATACTTGCACAGACTGGAAAACTTTCCCTGCGCTCGCCTGACAGTAGCCAAGATAGGCTCCAGCAACCCCTGACCCTGAAAGGAATTAAGCCTTTAACACAGAAGATCAGATGACACCTAGCTAACACTCGCTTTTTGACCTCCTGAAAATCTTCGTCTGTTTACGTGATCGAGGTAAATCAGCTGATTCAAGGAAAAGAGGCTTTTTTTTATAAGACTGCTTTTCTCTGCATCAGAACTAGAATTATGATAAAGGCATAAACAGTTAAAGACCTTCGGAAAGTTGAAAGTATGTTAACTTAACCTTCCGTAAGGATGAACCAAGTCTCCATCTTCTGTTCTCAAATTCAATGAATACCAAATGATGCACTTCCACCAGTAACCACTAGAGGCAGACTACAAAAGAAATATGATTTATTGATTTGTTTCTCTTCTCTGGGAAGTGCCTATTTCTTCTGAATGTTCTCACCGTCTTTTTCCTCCTAGCTGTTGCAGAGCGTGTGTGTGCTTTTCCTTTTTTTTTTTTTTATTGGTTGTAAACGTACAGTTCCAGCTCACCAACGCCTGATGACTTCAACCCTTAAAGGCATAAATGTGTTGAAATGTCAACATTTCTTGATGATCTGGGTCAGCGTTGATAGGGGTGTGTTTGCATTACAAAACACACCTACATATATGCCGAAGAGGGGGGAAAAGAAATAAGCAGACGCTATTTACAGATTGAGTTTCAGCTGTTTTCGTGAGCTTCTTCTGTGAGAGGTCATCGGTAAAAACATAAATAAGTCAAGACCATTTTTCTTTCAGTCACTTGTTTTTCTTTTTATGGAGATCATCCGTTTTTTACTTAAACTGGAAGTTTGCATGCATGGTATTGCATACTTAAGAAATAGTAGGAACTTCAGGTAAACAAAGTCAAAAAGACAAAAATGATGTAGCGTTAAAGACAATATCGATAAAGTATCGAAAGTATCGATTCTGCGATATATATCGCAATATTTTGTTTGCTAAAANTACTTAAGAAATAGTAGGAACTTCAGGTAAATAAAGGCAAAAAGACATAAAAATGATGTAGCGTTAAAGACAATATCGATAAAGTATCGAAAGTATCGATTCTGCGATATATATCGCAATATTTTGTTTGCTAAAACTTGTATCAATTTCATAAAATGCTGACAATATTTAATTATTTATTTATGAGTGTTATTCAGAATCTTACTTTTATTTTGCACCTAAACCTCCGACCACTAGGTGGCAGCACGCTGAGCCTCTTTGAGCAGCTCTACAACTATACCAGGATCTGGTTGGGATGTATCGCGATATGTATCGTGTCATGAGACACATATCGGGATATGTATCGGCTTATTTCTCAGCGGTCTTTTGAAACATGATTTTATACCAATTTTGCAAGAAAAAAAAACCCTCTGTTGTTTTCTGGGACATAGTTTCTGGAGAGCAGCAGGAAAGCCCATCCTCTTCCCATCATCCATCTGTTCACAAGCTCTCCCGCTAGCTTACAGCCCCTCCAAACTCCAACCTAACATTACCAGTGCAACAAAAATGGTGAGTAATATTGGAGTTTTCCACCTGTACATTTTAGAGCCAGAAGTCGAGTGGATACTAAAGAAGGCCGCCTATGGCTTGCCGTAGTATTTTTTGTTTTTGCCATTTGTTCCCCATTCATATAGATTTTAATAAATAAATACTCAAAAATGCAATTTTAGGATTAATGCTGTTCATATACGTACTCCATGATGAAAAAAAATGCCAGAACATGTTAAAAATACAATTTTCACAATTTTCTCCTGAAAAGTGCATCTCTTTATTTTATAAATTAAAAAAATTATATTTCTAAAAGGAAAACTGTAAGCAGATGAAATGACGACTTCATTTCCTCTGGAGGAAAGGAGCAACGACTTGAAATAGTGATTTCAGGACGTTTTTAAATTGCAAACATGAACAGAATAGAGTTTTTTTTTGTCTAAAGTGCGCTGTCTGAAAGTCTTTCCTGTGCAGCCTAGTTACAGATCATTGTTCTTCAGTCTCTTCCTGTATATTCTAAATTTGGTGATACAACATAAACAAATCCAGATGTCTTAGACTGATGAATGGCTCTTCTAAGATCCAGTGAAACACGAAGAAGAAAAAAGGCCTTCATGGGAATCCAAGCTGCCAGATCTTGTTAGGTGAAAAGAACGTGTTCCCACTGTGATTAAATGGGGCTCCATATAAAGCAGGGGTCTCCGTTGGCCCCCAAACGGTTTCGGCTAAATTGGACATTTTTCCGTTTTTTTAAAGGCTTATTGGTATTTAGATAATATTTTAGCTACATGCTAGCTGTTTTGGCTAATTTAGGCCTTTTTCAGTTTTTTAGGCTAATTTAGAGCCTAGCTTATACTTTAGGTTCATGCTAGCTGTTTTAGCTACCTTAGACATGTTTCCTATTTTTTTCTGCTAATTTGGCATTTTGCTAATATTTCAGCTATACGCTAGCTGTTTTGGCTAATTTAGGCTTTTTTCAGCTTTCTCGGCTAATTCAGAGCCTAGCTTATATTTTAGCTTCATGCTAGCTGTTTTAGCTAAATTTGTCATGTTTCCTATATTTTCGGCTAATTTGGCATTTTGCTAACATTTCAGCTACACGCTAGCTGTTTTGGCTAATTTAGGCTTTTTTTCAATTTTTTAGGCTAATTTAAAGTCTAGCTTATATTTAAGCTTTATGCTAGCTGTTTCGACTAAATTAGACATTTCTCCATTTTTTTTTTTTTTGGCTAATTTGGCATTTAGCTAATATTTCAGCTACACACTAGCTGTTTTGGCTGATTCAATCCTTTTTCAGTTTTTTAGGCTAATTTTGAATTTAGCTAATATTTTAGCTTCATGCTAGCTGTTTTAGCTAAATTAGACATGTTTCCTATTTTTTCGGTTAATTTGGCATTTAGCTAATATTTCAGCTTCACGCTAGCTGTTTTGGCTAATTTAGGCTTTTTTCAGTTTTTTTAGGCTAATTTGAAGTCTAGCTAATATTTTAGCTTTATGCTAGCTGTTTTGCCTAAAATTAGACATTTTTCTAGTTTAAGTTAATTTGACATTTAGCTAATATTTCAGCAACATGCTAGCTGTTTTGGCTAATTTAGAAATTTTTTAATTTTTTTAGCTTATTTGGCACTTTGTAATATTTTAGCTAGCTTTAAGCTTCAGTGTTTTCATTAATTAACTTCAGTGTTTTTAGCTATCAATGTCAGTATCTTCAGCTATCACTCTATTGCAGATAATGCTATATATATAGTTTTTGAAATATTAGCATTATTTTTTCTGTTAGGATTACAGAAATTAATTATTTTAAATTTGGCTATGTGTTGCCTTCTGGACAACTATGAATCTTTACGTTTAGGCTGTGATTGTTACACTTTTTATGTTCGCCTACAAACCCCATCAGAGAAGAAATCCATTATGTGGCCCTCACAACAAAAAGTTTGGGGACCCTGATGTAAAGGCTTCTTATAGAAGTGTTCTTGCTTTTTTATGCGATGTACGAGTATCTAATACTGCATGTAGAGCTTTTCTTCTGTGTGTCATCCATCCCTCCCCAGTGAGCATCATTAAAGGTTGGCGAGGTCTCTGCCATTGTTGAAACAGGATCTGACTGTCGAGTCTTAGAAACTGGGGGTCAGATCAGTATCGGCAGCTGTTCACTCCCCATCCCCTTATGCAACTTTTTGTTCCAGTCAAAAGGGAGCAGAAACTCTGATTTCAGCGGGCTCCGGTGCCCGATTTCTTTGACGTGAAAGTGAGATAAGGAGGAAAGTGGTGCGGCAGCAATCCTGTTTTCCACTGTCCCCAATGTCACCCTCAACACTGCAATCCGCCTCTCGGTGGAGAAAATGGGAGTTCTCCTTGTTTTTCCAGCAGGCTGGGCCAGCAAACGTCCCCTCCAGTAAGCTATAATTATCACCAAACTGATGCGGCTTACCGGAAGACACGCAAGAACGGGAGAAACAGGGGTGAGACTTCGGAACAATGGCTGAGAGGGTGATCGGCTTTACTCTGAGGTCGCATAACAAAGCCTTGATGAGTCTGTTCTCAGTGCCAAGCCGATAGACAATGAAGGGGTGTTGCCCTTGGCTGCTGTTAACATTTTCCATGAGTTGTGTTGTTGGTAATTGCGTTAAAAAAAACACAGGAATGGTTTGATCAGACCAAGCAGGGAAAGCGAAAAGGATTGTGTAATGAAATTGCTCCAGATTGAATGTGATCAACGATCTTATCTGTGGGTCTTTAAAGGCGGGGGCAGGCATGACCAAATGGGTCGCAAGCCATATTTGGACAGCTTTGGGCCCAAACGGTGTTGCGTTTCCACATGGCTCGTGTGACGCGGAGGCCATTCACTGCAGGGGGGCGGAGATCTTCTGAACAAAGATCAGAGACGGACGGCTCTGAAAAGCAGCACATATGGCTCTGTTTTGGTGGTTATACAGTATATACAAGCAATCATCCAGACAATGAGGCGGCTCAGCGGCCCACAGATGCCGCTCGGAAACGTAAACACACACATTCATGGCTCATGCAAACACTCCAAACATTTAGAATCAGCACAAACACCCCCATTGTCTGTCCAATCATCCCTGGGTGTGTTTGTTTTAATCACCTTATCAGCACCGCCTAGCACCGCCCCTCTTCCTCCAAACCTGTGGTCGTCCACGTAACAAGAGGTTGTTTTGAGCCCCGCAGCCACGCCCCTCCTCCTCTCACCTGCTAATTCTGGAGGATCATTGGTCCCCCGGGGAGGGAGATGGCACCACCTCCTGAAAGGTTCATTGACCTCGGCTCCTCTGTCACAGTGTAAACTTTCATTTCAACATCTGATGCAAAAATGAGAGGAAAGTCTGGCACGGTGACTAATACTTGTGCATAAACATCCACCTACATTCTTATGCAATGTGGGTTCACTGTGCGTCTTGTCCTGGTTTCCTGCACGTTCCGCTCCAAAACAAGACGTGCAGAAAGGAGCAAACGTTTTCATTTTTTATATCAAATTTGGTGTTAGAAGGAGTCCAGATTTATAGCTCTTATGTTCAGTTTCTGACTGAAACCAGGAAAAAAAAAAGTTGTTTTTTCTCCTCCCGTTGGACCTTCACATACTTGTGAGTTGGGGGGAGAGGTGGAGGTTAAACCGACACAGCTGCCATCTTTTTTTTTTAGAAGCAAAAACACACAGCAGACAGACCTGGGCTTGTCGAGCAGGAGAAACTGTGAAATGCCATCAACTGTAACAGGTACAGATGGTTTGGCGGGACCTCAAAGCAGGTGTGCACAAACACTACCATTGAGCTCCGACACGAACGCCCTGGCTAAACGTTTGTCTCAGAGGGCTCAAAGTTGGACTGTTTTTCAGCCAGTTTTGTAGTTTTTTCTTGTGAGTGGCTACAAAACCATAAGGAGAAAATCTACAGGTCTTACCATACTGTGCTTACCATGT
>NC_050534.1:15174694-15181415 GCF_002922805.2 Oryzias melastigma | reverse complement strand
TTTTTTTTAGAAGCAAAAACACACAGCAGACAGACCTGGGCTTGTCGAGCAGGAGAAACTGTGAAATGCCATCAACTGTAACAGGTACAGATGGTTTGGCGGGACCTCAAAGCAGGTGTGCACAAACACTACCATTGAGCTCCGACACAGAACGCCCTGGCTAAACGTTTGTCTCAGAGGGCTCAAAGTTGGACTGTTTTTCAGCCAGTTTTGTAGTTTTTTCTTGTGAGTGGCTACAAAACCATAAGGAGAAAATCTACAGGTCTTACCATACTGTGCTTACCATATTTTCCACTAAAAAGCCTTAGTTTTCATCAAAAACCGACGGTGTGCCTTATAATCCGAAGTCTTAAAAACAGATTATTTATGGTTGTATTTACCGATCTTGATGGGATTTTGAGAAGTACACAATGTCAAAATGTCAGTCTGTTTAAGTCGCAAAAAAGGTTGGATGTTATTGTAAATATGCTAGCTTGGCTAACGTGTAGCAATGTCAGACAGTGTTTATTTTTACGTGTTACTAACAAGGTTAGCATAGACACAGTAATGTTTCTTGGTAGCCGTCTGTTCTCTTTACGAGTTCCAAAAAATGTTGGATGCAATTGTGAATATGCTAACGTGGCTAACATGTAGCAATGTCGAACATTGTTTTTTTCACGTGTTACTAAGAAGGTTAAGAGTTAGCATTGACACAGTAATGTTTAGTGGTATCCATCTGTTTTCTTTACGAGCCCTAAACAAGATTGGATACTATTGTGAGTATGCTAACATGGCTAACATGTAGCAATGTCGGACATTGTTTTTTTTCACGTTACTAAGAAGGTGAGGAGTTAGCATAGACACAGTAATGTTTAGTGGTATCCATCTGTTTTCTTTACGATCCCTAAACAAGATTGGATACTATTGTGAATATGCTAACATGGCTAACATGTAGCAATGTTGAACGTTGTTTTTTTTCACGTGTTACTAAGAAGGTTAAGAGTTAGCATAGACACAGTAATGTTTAGTGGTATCCGTCTGTTTTCTTTGAGTTCCAAAAAAGTTGGATACTGTGAATATGCTAACGTGGCTAACATGTAGCAATGTCGGACACTGTTTTTCTTTTTTTAACGTAATATTAACTAGAAGTTAGCGTAAACATGCTATGTTTAGTGGTAGCCGTCTGTTTTCTTTATGAGTTCCTAAAAAGGTTGGATGCTATAAATATGCTAACGTCGCTAATAAATAGCGATATAGCAATGTCAGACTTTTTTTTTTTACGTATTTCTAACAAAGTTAGGAGTTAGCACTGACACAGGAATGTTTAGTAGTATCTGTCTGTTTTATTTGTGTAAGTTTTTATTCTAACGGAATATTTTTCCTACTTTTATACTTTGTTACATTTTTAAACTTTGTTATCAACACATTGATTAAGCCATTTTTCCATTAACCCACATGGAGCTGCAGACCATTTTTTATTAAAAGGACTAAATAGTGTGTAAATATGGCAATTGTGCTCCAACCAAAAAAGGACATATTGGCTTTAACATATTTTAACATTTTCTGTACGTGTTTCACTGAAAAACAATAAAACATCAATCATTTTTATGTTATTTCTTTGTAAAAGTATTTATTTTGATGTAAAAAAATCATGTCTTTTTCACAGCTTTTGATACTTCAATGCTGAAAAACATCACATGAAAAAGTGAAGTGGCAACCAAGTCAAAGATTCTGACCAAAACTTGGCAGAAACATTTGACTGGTAGTTGATTCCAAACTATCATGACCCTGCCAGTTTTTGCAAGAAAGAAGGCTTAAAAGATGCAACAATAACAATGTTTTGTGCAGCTATTTCCATTTTTTCAATAAGATAAACAAAAGTGTTAAATTTAAGTTATTGCAGTTACTCCAGACTAATTGATAGTTGTAATTTTTCACAATTGTTACAACGCTACGAAGAAAAATATAGTCTTTTTTCTGCTCTAATACAACTTTTAGTTCATGTTTAAAGCTAAGCGTGACTCGTCTTCCATGTTAAAAACTCACAGTTTTCCTCCAAATTGGAACAACATTCAGTCATCACATTTGTGGTGAAGTTGTGCAAGCAAAAGAAATGAATCCTGACTTGTGGAGGTGGCTGTATTTATGGGGAAAAGCTGTGCCTGCTTGTCAAATAAATTACTGCAGGCTCTTCTGTCCTTGTGACCCTCTCAGCACCAGCCAACACATCAATGGATCATGGATCCGTAATCATTATCCGTTCTGTTACACATTAGTGTCGGTGAAATAATTCTTGTCGATCTGGTTGCCGTGCAGAACGCTATCCTAATGCTGCTTGCAAGCTTCAAGAACGAGCAGGTTGATGTAAAAAATGACTCATAAAAGGGAGTTGGAGCAGGAAAACTGTGTGAAGCTACGTCACACTGTCCTAGAAAAAGAAAAATTGATGTAAATCAATTGCATCTACATGTGCGTTTCAGAGTTGGGTTTATGCGTCACTTCGCAATGATATGGCAAGCAAAAGGGGTCATAAATCACCAGAAAAAGTGGCGTAAAGAAGGGTGTATTGAGCGTCAAAAATGCTGTTTTTTATGCACTTTTTTAAGGTCTCTTTTAAAGTTTTAAAGTTCTAGCATTGTTTTTTCATCTGTTTTTGGACCTCAGGGGCTAAATGCACGTTGAAAGTTTATCTGATAACAAACTCAGATTATGTACTATTTTAGTAGCATCCCTTTTTTTAAAAGTACTTTTTATTTGTTTTTATTTTGTAGCAAACATTGATCATAAACGCATGGATACAAGGCACAGTCTCACAAACCAAACAATAGAAACTAGACTAAATTTAGAAAGAGACTCACTTTTCATAAAAAAAACAATCATGTTTCTCTTAGTTAGTCCAGCATCTTGAAAAACATAAATGTCCTTGAAGTTGGACAAACTAGGTGAGCTTTCCAGATTTCGTCCATGAATTGAAGCTACTGGACATATGTAGGGGGTTTAAGCTTGTAAAAGCTTTTTTTACAAGCAATTGTTATTATTTTAAAAATATATCGGTCCTCGTTGTTCTAGATTTGGGTAGTGTCCATTTTAATTCACAGAACTATCGTTTGTAAATTCATCATGAGGGAGTAACTAGATTTGCAGCGTTTTTACATGTCACACCAAACCTCTTCCAACTGTAGGTGGCGGACATGAGCTAGTAAAAAGTGGAAAAAGAAGAAGAAGAAGAAGAAGAAGCCCCTCCCTGCTTGAACATTGTGAACACATAAGATGATCAAGAACACCATGTCTGGTGCTGCAATATCGCTGTTTTTATTTGCTACGCTAATGCTAGCTCAGGCTTGTGAGGTGCTATAAGCTAGCGGTAGTGAGTGTAAACAAATTTCCTCCCAAATCCTTAACTACTATAAAACTATGGTGTACAGGACTATCTAGTGCTCTGAATTTTAAAAGCAACTCGGCCACCATGCTCACTACTTTTCTTTTGTTTTTCTATACGCAGGATGATTTAAAAGTAAAAATCGAATTATACAAACATTTCACAACATCTTTTTGTGACTCCACTGTGTTTTGATCATGAAACCCAATTTTTTTAACAAAAAAAATACATTTAAACACGCTTTTTTTTTTACTTTGCAGCATTAAAGCATGCTAGTGTTTCGCAAAGACTTCTGGGTAATTTTTAGTGCACTCGATTTTGGAATTGTTGGTTCCAACAGCACTAAAAAATGGCGAATGCACTATAAAGTACATGTCATAGTGAGTAGTGAAGGAATTAAAATTAAAAAATGTCGGGAGAGATAAAGTTGAACTTGAGAAAATAAAAAAATGTCTGTTTTTGGCCACAGTTTTGTATTATTTTATTACCATTCTTCTAAAAGTCATGTTTATAAGAAAACCAATGAAAGAAAGTAGTAACACAATCTATAAAAAACTATTTTTTGTTTGTTTTAAATCAGATTTCATAACTTTTAAACTTCCTTTAGTCTGTTAGCATCCATTCGTGGCTTTAGTAAACAACACAAATATTCTCTCTGCAGTTAAAGTCGTTTGGAAATCATAGAAAAGCAAAATTTCTGGTTCTAGCAAACTAGTTCTGCAGAAACCTCCCGAAGGGCTGGCAGGAGCCCAGCTCAGTTAGGTTTTGTGGTTCCCAGAGGTCAGCCTTTTGGACGTGAGATCTGATCCATTCAGGCATCCTGACCCTGAGCTGCAGAGAGTCAAAGATGTCAGCCATGAATCGGGTCTTTGTTTTCCTGCTCTGCATCAAAGAATGTGAGTTAGGCTCTACGGTGGCGTAAATCAGATTTCCATGTTGTGCTTCACACTGTAGCAGCTGGAGCACGTCGTTTATCAGACGTAAACAGAACTCCGGCCATCGATCCGGACGAGTTTTTGTGATTTTGCAGCGACCTGCATCTGTGTGCGTACATGTGTTAGCAGTCACAAGGTAGGAGGCGGCGTGGAAAACAAGGGCAGGGACTTTGCTGCGGGGAGAATGACGGGGCGGAGGGGGTTGGAAGACGCTGAAAGAAACAGTTGTGGAAAAGTTTTAGGTGGTTGAGGGGGGGAGGGGTGTGTGCAAAGCTGAATGTAAACAGGAGGGCCGGGCTTTGTGGTTCAGTCGGCAACACAAAGAGAAAACACACAATGCACTCGAATATGTTTAGGGGTTACTGACGGACAAACTTAAAACTGAGAGGAAAGTTTTAAAAAAAATGTACGTATCCTATATAAATGTTTGTACTGCTGTTGCCGGGTAGATTTCTACTTCAAAGCTGTAAAGCTTATTTTCTTTTTTCTGGTACCAGGAAGTTGGAGGGGGTAAGGGGGCGTGGCCTCTACCTTAGAAGGCATTTAAAAATGGCTGCCAGTTTGCTAAAATTCAGGATTGGCAACTTTTCCTGATCACACCATGTTTGATGTTTTGAGCACAGAAAAAAAACAGAGTGGGACATCTGCTAAGCAAATTAGGGTAAAGCCCTCCAGGAGTTTTGTTCTCTTTTTTCTCATCTTTTTTTGCATAGCAGCCCCAGAATATTTACATTTACAATCATTTGTCTTGTTTTTGTTGTTTCTTTTTGCATGGCAGACCCTACATTTACATTTTAGCTTCTTTCTTCCACTTTTTTTTTAATTTGTTGACGAAAAAACCAGCTTAAAAATAAATGTCCGGTCAAGTAGTGTGAAAAAAAGAACTAAATAAAGAATAAAACTCACCTATGTCAGTTTTTATAGTCTAAAAAAGTACAATTTTGTGTAAATCTGAGCCCATACTCCCACAAGAGTCCTGCTATGAGGTAGATTCATACACTGGAAGGCATGTTTTCTATAGGTTGAGCTGGACATAATTCACTCCCACGTCTCCGAGTAGAAACACTGGGAGGACTCGCAGCCCACATAGAAACCACTAAGAATGCACTTTTTTTTTTGAAGAAGTCGCGAGCATCTCCAACTGCTTACAATACGAATGCCCACATCAGAGGCTGCAATGACAAGCACAAACAATACACTCAGCAGCTGCTAAACAAATGTTGTCCCGTCTTTTAACCACACGGAGACACATGCAGATGCACGGATGAAGCTGAGATCAGAGAAAAAAAAACTCTAGCCTTTTTCATTATCTAGAGAAATCCATAAAGTTTGATCATATAGTCCCATAATTCAACAAAATTGACTCCAGTTTAATCAGGATTTATTCAAAATAAATATTGTATTTTTTTAATTGTGAATTAAACTTTAAATAGCTGTAAATGAATAGTTGATTTGTTCCAATCAGAAGGTGGTTTGATCAATCATTTTAGTCATTCTTAGGTGGTAGTTCATGTTTGATATGATGGTGTCTCCTATAATAATCTATGGAAACGTTATAACAATTTTGCCTTTAACTACATAATTTCCTAATCTCTAAGTACAATCTATTAGATCATAATCAAAAATTAAGAATATTATCATAAGTATAAATGAAATATGTATTGTTTTGTGTTAAAATAAAAACAAAAGTGTATTCAACCTTCCTCAGACAACTTGGCTGCAAACTATGGTTTAAAATTGAGGCAATGCCGCCCTCTGCTGGAAAGACGGAGAAATAAAGATTAGGCCAGATTTAAAAAAGAAAAAAATGTGTACAAACTTTTCACTAAATTCTCATCATCCGTAGCTGAAGTAACTAAATTCAGAATCTACATTGTTAAAATTATATAAAACCTATAGATATAAAAACCTATAGGGAAAGTGGGTCAGAACACCTAAGTCTAACTAAAATAACTAAGACAAAAAAAAACCTGAGCTATAGCAAATAAATCTTAGTTTAAGAAAACATGTTTTAGTAACTAGATTTCTTTTCTAAGACTATAGCAGGAGTTGGCAAAACCTAGAAGGAGCCACATAGATTTACTTTAGTCTTTAAGAAATTTGGATTTGCATTTATTACCTTCTTTTATATATATATATAAATAGTGAATTATTTTTTTTTGCACAAACAAAAGTAAAATTATAAAAAGAAATTTGCATGTCTCAAAATGTGATTTTTTTAAAGTTTTTACCTTTTACCTTAGTAGCCAAATCAGCCAAATGCAAGATCGATACTTAATTAGTAGCCGAACTCCAAAATTGCCTAAAATTTCTCCGTAAACTAAATTTTTCAAAAGCATCAGCCTGTTGCTAAAACAGAAGCTAAACCCTAAATTAATCTTAAAAGCACCAGTAAATAATTAATTAGACAAAAACGTTAGCATGTTGA
>NC_050534.1:15150170-15174404 GCF_002922805.2 Oryzias melastigma | reverse complement strand
TCTCCGTAAACTAAATTTTTCAAAAGCATTAGCCTGTTGCTAAAACAGAAGCTAAACCCTAAATTAATCTTAAAAGCACCAGTAAATAATTAATTAGACAAAAACGTTAGCATGTTGATAAAATAGAAGCTAAACTCTACATTTACCATAAAAGGCCCAGTAAATAATAAATTAGCCAAAAATGTGAGCATATTGCTAAAATATTAGCTAAACTCCAAATTAGCATAAAAAACTGAGTAGAGGCCAAATTAGCCAAGAAAGATAGCTTGTTGCTGAACTCCAAAACACCCTAAACTTTCTCAGTAAATTATTCAAAAGCATTAGCCTGTTGCTAAAATAGAAGCTAAACTCTAAATGAATCTTAAAATGCCCAGTAAACAATTAATTAGCCAAAAACATTAAGATGTCGCTAAAATAGAAGCTAAACTCTAAATTAACCCACTAAATAATAAATTAGCCACAAACGTTCACACATTAAAGAGAAACAGGAAGTGTGAATAGTGTGAATGTGTTAAATCATTCACATAATAAATGTTAATGAAGTTACCCTTACTTTAAAAAATTACTATTTTATTTTTCTTCAGCCACCATGGAGAGATAAGAACCACATGTGGCTGCAGGTTGTAGACCCCTGGACTAAAGGAAATGTTTCAAATTTTAATATGTATTTAATGTGTATTCTGGGCCTGTTTTTTGCAGTCTGTAAAATGTTAAAAAAAAGAAAGAAAGACAGACACAGTTAAAAAATCATTTATTTTAAGAAATGTTAACCATTCCACTGTTTATTAAATTAGAATCTTCCAGGCTTGGGCTTTGTCCAGAGAAATATTTACAAACGTCACAGTGAACTTGGTGCATTTGCTTATCTAAAGCTTTTCACCAAAGAGTAGAAAACAGCTCAGAATGAAGTAGAAGACTTGGTAAAAAAAACAAAACAAAAAACAGTGTGAATTAAGGCAGGAGAAGGAAGAGGTAATACAAAGGTTAGCACCCTCTAACAACGCGGGCTTCGATTTAAAGCAGCTACAGTGCAAGTGTTTGACAGACGATCACAGGGAAATCTTTGGGCTGTAGAGACGACGGTTATCAATCGATCAAGTGTTTTCATGAGGAAGTGCAAGAAGATCTGAGCTTCAAGTTCCTGCTTTTCTCACAAGCTAAGCAGGCAAGTTGGAAAAAAAATAGAATGATTTGAGATCAAAAGGTGCAAAATAACCTTCAGGAAATCAATCAAAACAACAATTTATACTTCTGCATCAAAGTGCTGTGAATAGACACCGGCTGTCGACAGTGACCCGACTCGAAGGAAGAAACATGTCCGACTCTTTTCAGTCTGTGCTGCGGGTTAAAAAAACCTTCTAGAAGTCTGTGTGCAACTGAAGAGCGAAGCCACAGAATTGAACCCGACAGCGACCGTGTCCACGAGGCTCCGCACAGACGCAGAAGAATAAACCACGACTTTTTTCCTTTTTTTTTTCTTTTTTTTCTTTGAAGTTCCAGGAAATGGTAGGTGAGGCGTGCGGCTTGAGATGCTGCCGACATCAGTTCAGCCTCCTCGGTATGCAGCCCTCCATCTCCAGGACCTCTGGCCAGCCCTCGAATTTGTTGGTCTCTGCTTTGTTCTTGATGTGCTGCAGAGGGAAAAACACAAGCATGTGTTGACTGTACGACAAAAGCCTTCCATTCTCAGGTCGTCACAATGCTACGAAGGAATTGTTCTCGGTTCAATAAAGTTATTTAGACTTCGTTTTTATTGCTGCTCAACCCCCATCATGACACTTCCAGTGTGTTTAAAACATTAGCTACTGCGGTACGACTCGACTGAGTCCTGATTCTGAGAAGCAGCAAAGAGTGTGAAAAGAGTGTTACGCCTCAGTCGTATTTGGACAATGCTGCTGAACGGCGGTGACAGACGCTCGTCACCCGGTTTTAGCTGCCAAGAAAATGTCAAATCTGTTTAGTGGATTGTTGCGTGATAGAATTACTGCTTTGGTTGAGGAGTGTGAAGACAATCGCTCATAAAATAAAATAAACTTCAATCATTTCCCTTTCATTACATAATCAGGTACATTTAAACAACTTACTCCGAGTTTTATTTTGGAAAACTGCCAGATTCTGACTTAAAGCTGCTACCAGGATTGCTAAGCTACTAGCTTAAAACTCGGAAGCTAGCAAAAACCAAACAATAAAACGTATTTGGAAAGTTTCTTTGGGGAGAAAATATCCATTGAGGAAACCAAAGAAGAGCTTTCGACTTTAAAGAACAATAAATCTGCTGTTTACATCCAAAACTGGGAGTTTTCCTCCACATACGGAATTATAAAGACAGTCGTTCTGATGTAGCAGAACCTGCTCTGTTGGTGACGGACTCAACTGTTTCACACACACAGATAATAAAGTTTATTTATATTATATTTACAAAATACCAGTTTTACGTCAATTTATTTTCCTTTATTTATCCATCACACCTTAAAAGTTGGACGGAGCTGAAGCTAGCGACCAGTTGTTAGCCTCCACTTTAACTTAAAGGGAAAATCATTAAAGTTCAAACTAAATAAAGTTGCTGATTTTTGGAAATTTCTAAAAGGGACATTTGAGAAGTTTCCTACAGCAAAGATGAAATAGGAAGGCATCCAAGAAAATGTTCATTTGTGTAGAAAAAAATGAATGAAGATTTACGTAAAAACTAAATCCGAGTGTTAAAATAGATTCTATGAGGAAAATAAACCATGTTTCCTTTATGGAATTTTTTTTGAAAATCAGAAAGAAATGTACAAATCAACCACTTTGAATCATTGAATCTTCATAATCTATAAAAAAATAAAAATAAACCTTTTTTAACAAAATTTCCTGTAGTAGCATTTTATTTTGAAAATTTAGAATCTGGAACCTTAAAAATGCCAACTTCAAGCCGGTCCATGAAAATATTGTCTTATTTAAACCAGTTTATGGCCTGAAAAATGTTTAAGATACTTCATGAACCCTTTTTCTTTTCTTATTTGCAGATATTTTCTCTCATCTTTAAGGAAACGTTCAGAAATCCATTATTGGGTTCAGTACTAACAGTATTTACAGTAATAACGTCCCACTTTAAAGGAAATGGCGTTTCTTGTAGAATTTCTCTAATGATATAGAACAAATATTAAGAACATTAAGCTCAAAATTGTATTTCTTTATCCAAATGTCATGAATCGGGAGCAGACGAAAAAAGATCGTATTTGCGATGTAAAAAAATAAGTTTGGCGGACCACAAACTCCCTGCTCTGAGCAATGGAGAAGGGAAGAGGGGGTGGGGTTGCTCCACACTAAGTCCCGCCTTCATCTCAGAGAGGAATTTCTCATATACTGCTGCCACTCTGCAGAAACTGCCTTATTTTGGCTAAAAACAGCGTAATCATAGTTAATTTAAAACATGTTAGTTGCCTAAGAAAGTTCATCTGAGGTGAGATAACCACAAACGGGTTTTTCGTCAATAATCAGAACGATCTGGCTCATCTGCTGTCAAGTTACTCAGAACGAAAAGTGGATTGAGTCATTCAGGAGAAAACGGAGTGACAGCTGTGAGTCGGCTTTCCTGTACTCCTCAGAAGGTCACTGGACCAGTTTGTCAGATATGAAGTCGTCTGAGGAGCTCCAGAATCAGGAATTCCCAGAAGGCTTTTCTGTTCCAAACGCTGAGAACCTGAATACTTCAGAGCAAACCAAGCAGACGACAATAAAAGGGGGATTCGGCGGCTCCTTTTACCTGCTCAAATGGACTCTTGGTCTTGATGCCTTTCCCACCTACAAAGATCCAGTTATCCCGGAAGCCTAAATTGCCGACAGCCGAGCTGCCGAGCTCGGCGATCAGTTTCCGAGCTTCATCGTTGAGCCTGTGGAACAAAGAAGACATTATTCCAAAACCAGGCCTGCAGGGAAACGGTCAATATTGATTCAGAGGGAATCTTCAATGTGAGAGGTGTTTTAATTTAAAAATTACTTTATTTTGTTCATTTTTTAATTGAAAAAATGTATTATTTTATTATTATTATTTTTACAAAAAAACAAATAAAAAATCTTTAAAAATAAATACAAAACAGTAAGCATTAACAAATAAATTAATTAATTAGAAAAATAATTAATTAATTAAAAAATTATTTACTTTATATCATTTTATTTTCTTTTATTCTTTATTATTTTTTACTAAAAATATGTTATTAAAAAACAATAAAAATACAGAAAATAAATAAATTCATTAAAAAAATAAAAAGTAAGCATTAAAAATTAACAAATGCATTAATTAGAAAAATAATAATAAATAAAAAATAAAATAAAAATAATATACTTTATATTATTTTATTCTTTATTAATTTTTTTACAAAAAATATATAATTAATTTTTTTTAAATAAATAAAAAACAAAAATAAATAAATAAAATTTAATTAGAAAATATAAAAAAGAAAATAAATAAAATGTTATTATTTTTTTATTTATTATTAAAAAATATTTATTATAACAAATAAAAATTACATAAAATAAAAAATATGATAAGTAAAACTAAATAAGTGATTTACTTCGTTGCTGGATCGTCGAAGGAAGCCATCATGACAACCACCCCATTCTGAATCTCCTTCAGAAACTTGATCAGTGGAGCCACATCTGCAAAAAAGTTCCCAGAATTCAACTCAGCGCACATTTGATCCAATGTGCCTGAAACCAAAACAAATCCTCACCTCCACCCCACATGTCAAAAAACGCTGTCTGGATGACTTGCCCAGATTTCCCTGTAGGAGAGGGAGAAAAAAAAAGTTTTTTTTTTTTTTTAATGAATAAATACAGAAAATCCTCTGGTCCTTCTGGTTTTTAAGTACCATCGATCAGGGCGATGTTGATTCCTCTTCCCACATTGTTCTTGACGCCACTCATTATTCTATTAAAAAAAGAGCAAAAAGATCATGAGAACGGAGTCTTACGGGATCCAGAAGGAGAACCGCTGACATTTACAGCTAGAATAAAGTCTGTTCGAATGATGCGAGTGGAGGCGGAGCTTAAAACGACTCTACTAGTTACAATTTAACGACTTTTTAAACTGATTCTTTATATTTTTATAATGATTTCTCACACTTTATTATTTCAACTGATTGCCATCAAATTAAATAATAAAAAGTGACTTTTAAGGAGATTCTTCACTTTAAATAAACACATTTTTATCAAATCAAACAGGATTTGTTGACAGCGATAATAATCTGGCATTTCAGATTGGTTTATAAAATCATTACTTTAACATCAAGTCATTCATGCTCCATTAACAGAGACGTCTGGAGGCTCCGCCTCCTCCTCCTGCTGCTGTGACACAATGTCCCATTTAAAAGGCATTCTTTACACAAGGATTGTTTGAGCACAAACTTGTGAAATCTGATACTTTCCTTGAGAAAATGTACAGAAAATTTTCAATACAAACTTTAAAAAATATATATGGTTTAATGAAATAACAAATTAAAAGGAGGACTTTTGGGTTAATTTGATGCAGACAAACTATAAAAAATAAAAAAGATGTGTTTTTCTTTTGTCGTGCAATGTCACGCAAACAGAAAATGTGAGAGCTGAAGGTGAATTGTTGAGATGATGTTCAACCAGAACCAGCTCGAATGGAAATGTGACACTAAGCATTAACATCCACACAAAAGGCAGCTCTCCTTCATTCCAGGAACGTATTTACCAACTATTGACTTACAGCATTTCTGAGGTTTTTCCTTCAGTACATTACTGTTGAAACCTGAAACCCTGCGGTGTAAAACACAGTTTTCCATAAGCTTTAGATGAAAGGAAACAAAAGCTGATTTCAAATGACAAATTTAATTAATTTGTAGCCTCAGCAGGACGGGGAGATTTCAAGGAAACGGAGGGGGGGAGATGCACGTCAGCAACAGTCAAAGCATGACTCAGCATGAATCACAACTGAGAGCACAGCAAAATAAAATAAAACTAGAAAAACTCCAACGCTCAGAGAAGTAAACCTTGGACGACAGCTCTTTGAAGGCCGGCGACAAACCTTCGGATTACATTAAAAACAGACCAGTATCTCCACTTACAAGTGGTCTTCGAGGCACATTCTGGGCCCGACGACGCTCGCCGCACCACTCGCCATCTTGAAGGCAAAGTGTTCAGGAGGACACGCTTTGGACAGCCCGCATTTGTGTTTGACTGGTTTTGACGCTGCAAATACAAAATCAATTTTGTTACAAGCTTTGACTTCTTAAAAAAATTAAAAAAAGAAGAATTTGGGAATACTGACCCATATTTGATGGCAGGGATCTAGCTGAAAAAGGAAAAAATATATTTATTTTAAGGTGTAAAAAATGTACACAAAAATATAGGGACGTAGTAACTTTTTTTTTAATTATTAATTACATAATTTTCTTACTATAGGTTATTCTCCCGTTAAGACACCATTCTGAGTTGCATTCTCAACATTAAACTCTTCATTTCCTCATATTTATAAGTCACGATGCTTTATCTTACTTTAGATCATGTCAAATCCTTCTCGTCTTTAAAGGTTTACTGAGAATAATTAATAAAAAAGGTACAAAATATTAAACACAAGATTTTTAAAGCTCTATTCAATTAAATAAAAGATAAAATGGGGATAAAAACGTTTTATTTTGAAGTTTTTATCATAAGCGTCCACGTTGAACAAATCCCCTTCCCAAAGCAACATGGGTAATGTAGTTCTGGTGAGAAAAAATTGTATCCTCTTTCCCTGATGCAAATTAATAACCTTAAACACAACAAAACTTATGGAAATTGTTTGAAGTCCTGTAGACGGACTTCTTTGTTCTAATAGAGAAGGGGGAAAATTCAAGCTAATGATACTTACAGATGACATTTCCTAGTTTAAAATCGCCATTTATCTCCAGCAACTGGAACGCCAAAAATGCAACAAGGAGGAAGGCTGCGATGAGCGTTACAACCTTCAAAATACCTATAAAATAAAAAAAATATTAAGTCAAACATCTTCTTTATAGCTTCTAATAGAGAAAAAAAACTAACTTACCGCCAGGTCTAACCATCTTGAAGGTTTCAAGACAAAATTCCCCACCTGTAGTTAAAATAATAATAATTTATTGTTGCTAGTCGGACCTATTTTAGCGGAACACAAAATTAAACTTTAACAGAAAACGGGCTCCTAATGTAACAGTTATCGCTTCATAGACTAGTTAGCATGACTTCTAGCATGTTCGTACTAAACGTGACGTACGTTTTAAAATGTCCTTGCTTAAACTGTCAACATCATTCTGCCACATACGACTTAACGCTCAATTTAAAACTTTTTTATATCTACGAATTAAAGAATAAAAGGACAAAAATATATTTCTTACGTCTGTTCTCAGCTCGATGAAAACAAGTTCACTGATAAGCTCGGTCCGCCGACAGTCCCGACTCTCCTTTTCCTGCCCTGACAGCTGAGATATAGAGAGAAACAAACGCAAGAGGTGTCACTCTGTTCCGAAATTCAAATATGCAAAACAGTCGTATGTGCACACGCTGCAGTAAAACAGGTTTGGGTACGAAAATGCCGTGAGCGATAATGACAGCGTGTTATTTTTTCTGCTGAATCTTCATTGCCACTTAAGCTAAATTTAGATGTTAATGGGTGTTCTTTGCGTGCCTTCTTGCTTATTTGTAGTACACTTTTAATTGTGGACCAAGTAGACAAACTATTTTTTCAACTGAACTTCTTTTAATACTCTAATCCAAATATTATGTATATATATTTGTATTTTTAAAAACGCATTTAACTTATTTTAATTTGATGTAAAAAATCTTGAAGTGACAGAAGCTCAACTTATTCACTTAATATGAAATTCAAAAAGGTTATTTAAGGAATATAGCAAACCATGGTGAGACAGTAATGTGTAAAAATGAGTAAGACTGGCCAACGGCATTTTTCAAAACTCGTTATATTTGTTTTGTAAGTACCTCAGAGATTACCTAACAGGTCTTAAAAGTTTACAAGCTACCAGGAAGCTCCAGAAATAAATACTTCATGGTTCATGTTTATCAAAAGGAGCAAGTGATTATTTTATTAAACACTTTGATTTAACCACGTGGATGTAAGAGGATAGATTTGAATTGACTATTTTTAAGCAATTACGTGATTGTTGAACGAGTGAGATATCTGCTATGAAATATGTATAAATGATCTTTGATGGAATTTGCTTCTTCTTCTCTGTTCATTTTCGGATCAAAGCATAGTTTCAAAACGCCGTTTGTCCCTCTAGTGGCCACCTCTGAGACCTACATTGATTAAGGTTTTTTGTAACTAATTTTTCACCCCTGATGTTAGAATTATTTTTAATCAAAAACATTTTTAACAAAAAAATATATTTAAAAAATATATTTTAAAGATGGACAAAATTAGATAAATGTTAAACTGAAAAGTGTATTAGAAAAGCACCTTACTCCATAAAATTATTTTTTAAAAGTATAGATATTATTTAAAAAAATCCTGTAAAAATTTTATTAAAAAAAACTACTAATATAACCAAGTGAACAAACAACAACAATGTTTTTAATTTTAATGCAGCTTAAAAAAAAGATTTTTCGGATTTAATTTTTTAAAGCTCACAAAACAATAACAAAACAATACAAATACAATAATCATAGAGACAAAAGACAAGTTATGATGTGTGTTTAATAAATAAAAAAGAATAACTTTTATTTTTAATCAATTTAAAGTTGAAATGTTGACACAAAAGGACTTCCACGAACACAGTGGGACGTTTCCAAGAAAGCGTGGCTTGCAGTAAGTTTTCAGTGCAGTCATCTCTTCAGGGAAAGTAAGTTGTGCGTCATTGAATCAGATCCTACAAAAAAAGAGAGAGGAAAAAAAACCATATAATGTTGTCACATCAAGTCACTAGAGGTGAGCTAAATAAAAAAATCAGTTGCACTGCACACACAATGGGTATTTCAAATAAAGCAGAGAACATTTGCACACTTAAGCTGAAGTTCATCAATGAAAACGCGCCATAAGGTCTCTCACATCATGTGATTGATGCTGGTAGATTGTACCATTGCTGCTGGCAGCACTCTGCAGGTCCGTTGTGATGCAGTTGTTGTCATCTTGAATGCGCAGGTTGGAGAACCGATACTCAGGTACCCTGCTAAAAACGAACAAAAAATTAAATAAATAAACAAACGCATGAAGCAGAAATCCATGAATCTCACCTGCTTCTATAGACCACCCTCCTGACTACAAGAGCCGCCGAGATAACCACTGTCAGGACAATAACGGCCGCTCCTGCGCACACCAGGATCAACACCAGCCTTTCTTTCTGGAGGATATGTTCACAAGTTGACATGAGAGACTAAAATTAGCCGACACGGTGCATGACTGAGCCACTGACCGGGGTGTCAAAGTGGGAGACTTTAGACGGTGACGTGGGAGGAGAGCTGGTGCTTGGTGACGCACAGGGATGGACTGTCTGCGCCGAGAGGCGAGGAGCAAACCCTCCTTCACACCGGTCACTCGGGACCTTTCTATACCTGGAGATGTAACAATCAGAAAATATAGGTGCTGTAATGATTTATATCCTAAAGTTAAACCAGTTGAACTTCAACCAATTAAAGACTCAGATTTGGTAGTTACATACGGTAATGTCCTTTTTTAATTCACCAACGGTTTGAAAAGTGAACATGAAGGAGAAATTATGGTTTGTGTCCATCTGGAATTCTATGACAAAACGTCTATTATATTGGAATAGAGCTGTAAAAACGGATTCTCACTCCCGATTTGTCATATATGGACATGTGGTTCGGGCCCCCGCCATGTCACTCTTTTATTTTTTGGGTGTTCCCAACTTATCGCTTTTTGAAATGCTGACTGTTCCTATTGAATCATGGATTGGGACACGGTACCAGACGTGGTACCAGACGTGGTACCGGACACAGAACCAGTTTCAGGGTAGGGTACCACCAGATCCACCCCTAGGCTGGATAGCGGCCTAGGCGAAAAAATGAATTTGGTGCCCCCTAGGTGATTTTTGAATTCGTAACAGGTTCCAACTGGCTCAAACCGGGTCACTCTGTATCTAGAAGCCAATTAGCCAATATGCAATAAAAAAAATTGGGCCATTTCACCTGTTATAAGTGGAAAGAAAATTAATAAGATCGTCAGTTAAATTTGTCTTTTCGGCCAAAATGCCGGGAGGGGGGAGTGAATTTCAAAGTAATTTTCTATAAGTAAACCATACAAACTTCTTCTTTGAACCTGTGTTTCCTCCTCTTCCTGTTTTCATCCTGAAGTTTTAAAGAGGCGGCAACATCGCGCGTCCCTCTGTTCCACCCAACCCAGCTTTGATAGCAGCAGCTACAGGTCGGGGCGGGGCGCTGCACTGCAGTTATTGATTTCATCAAGTTATTTTATTTATGTTTTTAAATTATTAGTTTTTCATTTTATTACATGAAATGAGTGGTGCATCAAACTGTTTCACAAAAAAAAGAAAAAAAGTTAATAAACAATCACTGTGATTTGGCGCCCCCTCAAACAAATGGTGCCCTGGTCGGCCGCCTAGGTTGCCTATGCCCAGGGCCGGCCCTACGTACCGATACTGGGGTAGGGTACCTGTGCGGTACAAGTGAGCGTTCCATTAAAACAGGGGTCCCCATCCTTCAGGACATTGACTGGTACCGGACCGTAGGGGTACCCTAACCTAGTACTGGTACTCTACCCCGGTATTGATACTCTACCCAGAGTACCTCATCCAGTACTGCGTCCCGAGTTGGGGCCCTGTTATTTGATGGAAACAGCCACCACGTCAAAACACAAATTGGAGACACCTAAAATGTCAAAAAGTGGCGCGTAGGGGGCCCGAACCATATATCCATAGATGACGAGTTGGGAGTGAGAATGTGTATGCTATAAATGATAAATCCTAAATCCTGGAGAAAGATTCACAATATTTTACCACTCTCCCCACTGTGAGTACATGCACTAGTATCAGGTAGCAACAGTCTAGTGTGAAAACAGTATCCTAAAAGGCATTCAAGAATCCACATTCAGTGCTTTCTTGAACACACCTCCCATGTCCAGTGTGTACGTAGCATAAAACATTCACCCTGTTGTGAGAAGCTCATCTTCTTGCCCATTCAGACACATTTCCAACGTTTTGTTAGTAGCGTCTGGTTGCTTCACACACTCTGAGGTGTTCACGTGGCGATAGAAGCCGTAGTCACTGTTTGAAAGGAGACACATCTCTGTGACTGAAAGGTTTCTTTTTTATCTTTCAGAAAACCAAACCTGACTTACCATATATAGTCCTCTCGGGTACACAAGCAGGAGCTTTGCTTCTTTTTTACCACAAAGTTTCGCCCGTTTCTGCAAACAGACTCTTTCTTTAACCTCCTGTAGGTCTCCTTTACCCCCAGTACACAACCGTTAGTCTCCGAGTCCTTTTCTTCAGTGGAATGAGCCAACCACTCTTCATAGTCGTCAGTCGTACCTGTTAGATACAATTCTAAGTTGTCACGTTTTTTATGAAAAATACAAAGTTAATTGGCTTTTCCGTATACTATATTTTTCTGGAGAAAGATTCAGGGTTTTATTGTATAATTTAGCCAGGGGTGGAACTTATACTCTGGAGAAACTCATATATGCTTTTTGATTCTTAATTATGCATTTTTATTGGCTCCTCTGACTTATACTCCCATGTAACTTATACTCCGGTGTGACTTATACTCTACTACGACTTATACTTTGGTAAGACTAATACTCCATTGTGATTTATACTCTAGTGGGACTTATACTCTGGTGTGACTTATACTCTGTTGCAATTTAAGCTTCGGTGCAACTTATACTCTGGTGTGACTTATACTTCTTTGCGACTCATACTCCGCTACGACTTTTACTCTGCTACAACTTGTACTTTGCTACAACTTGTAAACCGGTGTGACTTATACTCCTTTGCGACTTACACTCTGCTGCAACTTGTATTCTGCTCCGTCTTATACTCCGGTGCAACTTATATTCCTTTGCGACTTATACTCTTGTGCGACTTATACTCTTGTGCAACTTATACTCTGGTGTGACTAATACTTTTTTGCGATTTATACTCCGGTGTGACTTATATTCCTTTGTGACTTATACTCTGGTGCAACTTATATTGCTCTGCGACTTATACTCAGGTGCGACTTATATTCCTTTGCAACTTATACTCCGGTGTGACCTATACTCCTTCGCGACTTATACTCCGCTATAACTGATACTCCTCTATAACTGATACTCTGGTGTCACTAATACCCCATTATAATTTACACTCTGGTGCGACTTATACTCCGCTAGGATCTATACTCCGGTGTGACTAATATTCCACTGCAATTTATACTCTAATGAGACTTATACTCCTTTGCGACTTATACACCGGTGTGACTTATACTCTGGTGCGACTTGTACTCTGATGCGACTTATATTGCTGTGCTACTAATACTCTGGTGCAACTTATATTCCTTTGCGACTTTATACTCTGGTGCGACTTATATTGCTGTGCGACTAATACTCTGGTGCGACTTATACTCTGGTGCGACTTATATTACTGTGTGACTAATACTCTGGTGCGACTTGTACTCCTTTACGACTTATACTCCGCTATAACAGATACTCGGTGTGACTAATATCCCATTATAATTTATATTCTGGTGCGACTTATACTCCGCTGCGACCTATACTCCGATGTGACTAATATTCCATTGCAATTTATACTCCAGTGTGACTTATACTCCGTTGTGATAGTCAATTAGTATAAAGTACTGATTAATTGACTATAAAATTAGTTGTCAACTATTTTAATAGTCAATTAGTTGACTAATTGTGGCAGCCCTTCTCCGTTGCGACTTATACTCCGGAAAATACAGTACGTGTTATTGTTTAAATGACATCTTGACTCACACTCTCTGGTAATAAGACTCTGGAAATCAATGGTGACGGCCACCCACATTGGCTGGTTATCATCTTCAGGGCGGAACCCCCAAACACTGACAAGCATGGCATTAGTGCCTGGCTCAGAGGCCAGGCCTGCAAAGAAGAAGGGCTGCTCTGTGAAGTTATACAACTTCCAGCACTGGCCTTCATCAGTGGAGAATCTGAGGAGAAGAAGGTTGACGTTCAAAAGCACAATATTTCATTCACACTCAATTAACAAATTTGGTGAAAGCACTTGATGGTCTTGACTTGTCCTTTATGTTGTGCCTCAACAGCCACAATGAGGCCCCCAGAGTCCAGGATGCTGTAGAGATGGGGGCCCTTCAGGGTCCCCTTCCAGCTGTAACCCCCGTCTGATGACACAAACACATCTGGGTACTGCGATGACGACAGAGAATCCCCTACAGTCCCTGGAAAAGAAGAGAAGCATCATGAATTGGAGCAGCAGGTCCTTCTGGATGCAAACGAAGTTTTTAGTTGTGAGAAGTTACCGTGTCCAATGACAAGGCCAACAGCGGTTGGCTCAGACAGAGCCAGCATAGGCACTATTCCATTCTTTCGACTGTGTTCTCCGTGAATGTGTAGATTGCACTGAGAGAGGAAAAGAAAACACAAAGATGTGGGAATGTTGTAGCGGAGAGACCGCATGTATCGATGATGCCGTCCTACCTTCTTGACGTGAGCTTCACAGTCTACATTCTCAGGTTTGTCAAGCTGCCTCCAAGCTCCTCCTCTGTTGAAGGAGATGACGGATCGTATTCGCCCATCTGCAACAGATATACATTTATCTTTTACCGATATTCAAATTGAAAATCAAACGCAACAAATTGTTCGCTTCTCCCTTTTTTCCTGCAGGTTTTCAGTCAAACAGATGTTCACAAGTTTGGCCACTAGGTGGCGATCACACTTTAGTATTACAGCTTATTCCAGAAGAAGAAGACAGTATGAGTAAAAAACAATGTTTTAGACTATCTTTAACTATATTTCCTTAAAATAGTTTATATAAAGCTGCCCATATTGTCAGCAATGTATGTTTAGGTTGACCGAGCGTTAGCATTAGCCATCTTATGGTGAATCCCATTAAACGTTAGCATCAAGCTAGCGGACTTTAGCCTGATGTGCTAAATTGATTCATATTTTTATGAATCGATTATCGATCTGTTAAGCTTAAATCGATTTAATCAACCCAGCCCTATTATTCATATCTTAATTTTGAATAAATTAAAAATTATTGAGTTTAAAAGGAAACTTACATAAAAAATATTCACAATTTCTAGATATTTTAATCTTTTTACAGTTTTTAATAGCTAATTTTAGGTCATTTTTTAATTTCTGTCTAGTTTATCTGAAGACATTATTGTCTTGTTAATGTAATACTGATCTATGAACAATTTAAGGGGTAAAAAAATCAAATTTCTGGAATAATACAAAACTCCTGACAATAGCCAATCATGAGTAATTATTGCTTTACTAATTTGATTTTAGCCTTTAAAGAACAGGTTTTAAATCTAACTATAATCTTTGAAATATACTATAAATGAAGCAAAATCTTACAAACTATATAATTAAGAAAATTCCCTTGAAACTAAAACTTTAGGATTTGAGCAAAAACACATATTTGAAAGTCAGTGTGTTCAAACTTGGATGAACGAACTCACCCACGTCTAGTTTATTGGTTAGGTAGGCTCCTCTCAGGGACGTGATGTTGGTGAAGTCGCTCCTCCTGTGCCCGTCAAACAGGTGGCGCTCCAGCGACTTGGAGAACAGAATCCCGCGGTCGTCTGAGGTGTACATGGTGCCAAAGTAGGTGTCTGCCATGAAACTGAAAGTCATTTATTCAGAGCCACAGAGACGTGTGAAACACACAAAAGAAGTCCTACTAAAGTTATGTCTCCAAAAAGACTTTACAAGTGCATTGTGGGAAGTGTAGGCCATATTTGTATCACCGTTTGCAAGCAAACAAGTGAACCAAAACGGTCGACATCAGCATCATCAATCAAACTCGACGTGTGTGCTTCATGCGTGTCAGCTGGAGGCATGAAAGTCACGCCCATGTGGGCATGTGCGTGGTCATGTTACGCTACAGATCTAATCGTTTTGCAGTGAAACTACAAACTCCCTTCTTTGAGATATCAAAACCACTTTTTACCCATAACTCCTCTATTTATCACAACTCTATTGTAGTAAACTGTTAACATTTTTGAAGTGGAAAGTGATAAAAGGTAGAAATAAACACTGTGGTGTTGGGATTGGACCCCAAATGATTTGTCAGCAATTCAGAGGACTTGCGAAACGAGTTTGGTCTTATCTGTTGAATGTTTCCATTACAACACACACACAAAAGATGATGAGAGCGCAGCAGCTCGTCTGAAACTGCAGGTCAGCTTATTATAGGTTTCTGTGCATGCAGGTGTGAGGTATTAAACCTCAAAATGACCTGAAGGCCGCTGTCAGAGCAACACGGGCATCAAAAACAACACAGCAGATTCAAGCTGCGATAACATGACAAAATCACTGAAAACAGCAAAAATTATTCAAGTATTTCCAGATAGTTTTACATTAAAGTTTTTACTGTTGCAGTTTTTCTAAAGTTGCTCCTCTTTCTTTTTGTTCATAATGAAACATTGATATTTTCAATAGAACCTCAAATATTGGAGGATTACTTGAATTTGTTGTTTGA
Source organism: Oryzias melastigma (assembly GCF_002922805.2). Lineage (NCBI taxonomy): Eukaryota > Metazoa > Chordata > Actinopteri > Beloniformes > Adrianichthyidae > Oryzias > Oryzias melastigma. The sequence goes on along the minus strand of NC_050534.1, from coordinate 15,158,766 downwards.
TTTTTGAACGAGCTAAAAGAAGAAAATGAAAACATTTAACCATGACAAGTGTTGAAAAATCTGTTACAATTGGTAAGGTTGCCTTATGTTATTTACGTAAAATTGTGCTAAGCAGCTTTAATTTTCCTTAAAAACTCATTGTTTATAACATATTTTCTGCCCTGTAGTTCATCATCATTCCACTAGGGGCAGCAGGACGGCTTTTCCTGCTCATTTCAAAATGGCTGCTTCCATGAAATCTCAAAACACTTTAGGTGGGAAAAAGATTTAGCTAATTTTCCAAACTTTAAAGTTAAAACAACTTATCTTTTGTTATTTAGTTTTGAAAATAACCACTTCTTGTATTGAAAAAATGAAAAATGTGTTGATTATTAGTTCTTTATAATACAGTTCCACCATGTTGAAAATGTGTGGATCAAAGTTAAGATGGTAGATAAATATGAATTTTTTTGGCATCTTTAACTTGTATTATTGAGAGCAAACGCTAACGAAGCTCCCAATAAATCATAATTTAATCATAATAATTTAAATCTATAAAAATAAAAAAACATCAGAATTTTAAATAAATGTTACATTTATTGTTAATTATTTGATGTTGTGGCCTACAGGGTTAAGAATCAGTGTGTGATGAATGACTTAAAACAACCAGACTCTTCTGTAATTCACTTTCTTTTACTACAGAGGAAAAACTATTGCCTGATACCTCCTGGGTTGTCCACGTGCATGAAGAGCATGTCCTCATCTCCGTCCAAGATCGAGTAAAACTGCAAACGGGCACAGAGAGAGAGAGAGAGAGGAAAAAAAACAGTAAATACTGGTGAGAAAACTCTGCATTAGCAATATTTTTGTATGACTAATTTAATCTTGGGCTTAAAGCTTCTGTAGTTCGTTTGCTGTGTCAACAGAACGTGAGGGCATTTCATCAGAATAAGTTGGCTTTGAAAGCAGAAATGTGGACACTCTTGTTTTCATGATGACACAATGTACCTTCTGGTTTTGACCCTGAACTCACAATACGATTGAAGAAGCTGAATAGCTAAATAAGCTGTGAAGTCAAACTCCAACCATCTTTAGATTTATTGGAAAAGTATTCCAAGTGATTTAATTATTATTGTACTATTCAATCATTTATCCATATCTCTCTTGTTGCAATATTGTTTGGCCAACTTATCTGAAAATAATCTTACTTTTACTAAATTTGTTTGTTTGGCCACAAATTCCAACCCACTCTTTCATTAGATACTTACATTTTTTGTATTGCTCAATCAGGGCAAGTATTCTAACAATTTTAAAAACAATTTCATCAAAAAAAAAAAAGAAAAAATCAACTTCACTCTTATGGCAAGTCCAGACAGTCCATCTTTCTCCTCTCCATAAGTCACAAGTTTGGTTTTCTTTCCGTTACCGTGGCAACAAATTATTAAATGAGTTTAAGTTCTTGATTTACTAAAAATAGCCTAAAAAAGATTTTTGATCTCAAGGTATAACAATGGGGTTTGATTTTGTTTAAAATATAGTTTTTATAAAATCAATTTGGAATTGTTTGCTTCATGTATTTTATTAAATTTTTTTACAGAGGTGTGTTACCATCTGTTACACACCATAACATGATTTTACTTTTTGTATTTTTATGTCCTTTTCATGTGTGTAAATAAATAAATCAAATCAAACTATGATTATGGTGTTTTTAACCCAAAATTAAAAAAAATCTGTCATTTTCTAGGACATACTTTCTTGAGAGCAGGAGTAGTTCATTAGTGTTTGCCTTGTGGGCAGGGTAAGCCCGCCCCTACTTTCCATCATCCATCTTCCACTCTCTCCTTCTAGCTTACAACCCCTCACAACCCCGACTTAACATGACTGGAACATTTGTTCTCTCACCTGCTCAGTGGAGGCTGATGGCAGTAACGCTTGGCTGAAGGTTTGTCCTTGGTCGGATGAAAAGTACATGACACGTGGGGACCCCTAGGAGAACAGTAGGGGTCAGTACAGGGAGGACGTTTTGTTACATCACATGTGTCAAAGTCAAGGCCCAGGGGCCGGATCCGGCCCTCCAGATCATTTTATGTTATTTTGTATTAATGGCCTGATGTTATCTTGCACTTATTTCTGACTCGTATAATTTTGACAAAATATATTTTTATGGAAAGTAAAATATTTAAAGTTATTCTAAGGTTTAAGTTGATTTATTCTGGAATCATATTCCTGCCTTTTTAATATTCACGATTATGTTAAAAAGTTATGGTTTTAAACTTTTAAAAATTTGTATTAATCTAGCTTTTGGAGGATTTTTCCATTTACTAAGATTTTTTAGGCTATTTTGGAGTTTGCTAGCAGTTCTGGCTAATTTAGGGTTTTTTTAGGCTGTTTTGGAGTTTAGCTAATATTTTACCTACATGCCAGCTGTTTTGGCAAATTTAGGCTTTTTTAGGCTGTTTTTAAGTTTAGTTAATATTTCAGCTTCATGCTAGCTGTTTTGGCTAATTTAGGCTTTTTTTGGCTGTTTTTAAGTTTAGTTCAGCTTCATGCTAGCTGTTTTGGCTAATTTAGGCTTTTTCAAGTTGTTTTGGAGTTTAGCTAATATTTTACCTACATGCTAGCTGTTTTGGTTAATTTAGGCTTTTTTTTAGGTTGTTTTGGAGTTTAGCTAATATTTCACCTACATGCTAGCTGTTTTGGCTAATTTGGGTTTTTTTGGGGATATTTTTGAGCTTAGCTAAAATTTTACCTGCTAGCTGTTTTGGCTAATTTAGGCTTTTTTTAGGCTGTTTGGGAGTTTTGTTTATATTTTACCTACATGCTAGCTGTCTTGACTAATTTAGGCTTTTTTAGGCTGTTTTGGAGTTAAGCTAATATTTCAAGTACATGCTAGCTGTTTTGGCTAATTTAGGGTTTTTTAGGCTATTTTTGAGCTTAGCTAATATTTCCGCTTCATGCTAGCTGTTTTGGCTAATTTAGGCTTTTTTTAAGCTGTTTCAGAGTTTAGCTAATATTTCACCTACATGCTAGCGGTTTTGGTTAATTTAGGCTTATCTTAAAAGTTTTTGTAGTCTGTTTTGGGGTTAGGTTAATATTTACACGCTAGCTGTTTTGGCTGATTTTGTTTGTTTTGTTTTCTGTTTTTTTTAGGCTTAATTGAAGCTTAGCTATTTCTACAGCTACTTTTTAGCTGTTTTAGCTAACCTAGGTTTTTGTTTTAGTTTTTTAGGCTAATTTGGCGTTTAGCTAATATTTTGAGCTAGCCTATTAGCTTCAGTGAGCTATCAGCTTCAGCGTCTATGAAATTCAGCATCTTTAGCTATCAGCACTAGCATCTTTAGTAGCCTAATACAGCTTACAGCATTTACACTAACATTATCACAGGTAATGCTATTTATTTAGTTCATAGTTATGTTAAAAAGTTACAATTTTAAAGTTTTAAAAATTTAGTTTTACAGTATAAACGTTTATCCTGTTCGGTCTGCGACGTAAGGATGTTTTGGATTTTAGCCCCTTGTGCGATGGAGTTTGACACCCCTGTATTACATGAACTCGATCATCTCACCGGATCCTCCATCACAGAGAAGAAGAGAAACACTCCAATGTAGCCAAAGCTGAAGACGTCCTTGTGGATGATGGTGAACGTTTTTCCCAGATCGTGCGTCCTCTTTAGCACCAAATCTCCCCTTTCTTCCGCCTCAACTAAGGTTGACAGGAAATGTGGTTAAAAATGACTAAATAAATGGCTAGAAACACCTTTCCATTATAGAACCAAAAAATGCAGGATGTAGTGATACGACAGGTGAAGTAATGAGATCTGACAATCGGCAGCTTGGCATGATTTATGAATCTTAAACTCAAACGACCCTAAAAATGGCAGCTTACAGTGTGTAGCCTGAATGGAAATTTCTCTGAAAACTGTCTTGGATCACGTCCTGTACCCCAGAAGCTCACGGCACTACAGCTGTTCAGCATTAAACAGCATCTGCTTCATATAATGCCTCTTTATACCAGGCTTTAGATCCAGACTGGAAAATAAAAACCTTTCATTTTAGAAGCCAAAGGGCATAAAAAAAGAAGAAGAATCCAGACCAGAACGATTGTTTTGCAGTTTTTGAATTTGACAAACTCATAATGCAGATGGATTATTTAACTGTAAATCTGTATCAACAACATCTTTAGCTGTCACATCATAGCAGAGAGAGTGTGGAATCTAACCACAGAAATGCTTTGATGAATGCGGATTCCACAGACCAACATCGCCTTCAGCGACAAACGTCAAATGTCAGCGCTGGATAAACGTAGAGCAGGTTGTAAGGAGGCGATGTGAGTGTGAGAAAATGAATGGAGCTTTTCTTCAGGTTGAGTTTGTGCAAAGCTGTGCAGTGCAGCTGAGATTCTTCCTGTCTTGTAAGACAAGTATTTTATTTTCTATGGTTCCAAATTTAGATTTTATGTCTATTCCATTTGTTCATGCCATTTCCCCCAAAAATATTCATCTAAGTTCCTTGTTGTTTTTTGCTCGGAATTGTAATTTTCTGTAGGAGTGGGGGAAACTATGGAAGCCAAGAAGGGCCTTTTTCTTGTGGTAACATTTGCACAATCTCCGTCTGACCACAGTTAAAGGAATCCATTATAAATTGATCAGTTTTTCTGGTGTTAATGTTTTCTCTGACAAACTGCTTCTTTTCGTTTGAATTGTAAAATAATAATAATCATGTAAATGTTTTTTTTCTCATAATAACATGATAGTAGATGTCGTTATCACAAGAAAAATACAAGTTTTCTCTTGATATTATCAGGAGAAAAAAAACAATTGTTTTCTTGTGATAATGTAATAATTAGATGTCATTATCACTAGAAAAATAATTGATTTTCCATGAAAACGTGATAGTAGATGTCAATATCACTAGAAAAACACTTGTTGTCTTGTGATAAAATAATATGAGATTCAGCTACATAATAGCTGTTTTGGCTAATTTAGGCTTTTTATGCTGTTTTGGAGTTGAGCTAATATTTCAGCTACATGCTAGCTGTTTCAGCTAAATTAGGCTGTTTTGCAGTTTAGCTTATATTTCAGCTACATATAGCTGTTTCAGCTAATTTAGGCTTTTTTAAGCTGTTTTGGAGTTTAGCTAATATTTCAGCTACATGCTAGCTGTTTTGGCTAATTCAGGCTTATCTTAAAAGTTTTTTTAGGCTGGTTAGAAGTTAGACTAATATTTACACGCTAGCTGTTTTGGCTGATTTTGTTTTTTTAAGTTTTTTAGGCTTTTTGAAGCTTAGCTATTTCTTTCAGCTACATTTTTAGCTGTTTTAGCTAACCTAGTTTTTTTTGTTTTATTTTTTTAGGCTAATTTGGCATTTAGCAAATTTTTTGAGCTAGCCTACTAGCTTCAGTGATTTCAGGTATTATCACTTTATTATTTAGCATTATCACAGGTAATGCTATTTATTTAGTTCATAATTATGGTAAAAATTTACCTTTTTTAAAGTTTTAAAAATGTAGTTTTACAGTATAAACGTTTATTCTGTTTGGCCTGCGACGTGAGATGTCATTATAGTCAGAAACCACATTTGTTTTTCGTAATAACACAAAATTAAATATCGTTATTTAAAAAAAAAAAACCCTGTTTTCTCATGATAACGTGATAGTAGATGGTGTTATCCTGCGAAAAACACTTGTTTTCTCATAATAACATAAAACTAGATGTTGTTATTGCGAGGGAAGAACTTGTTTTCGCATGATAATGAAATAGATGTCATTACCACGAAAAAAAAAACAACAGTTTTTTCGTTATAACACGAAAGTAGAAGTTATTATCGCTAGAAAAAACAATTGTTTTCTCATGATAAGATAGTAGTTAGACAAATCTAGTTTTCTCATTATAACCTGATAGTAAATGTTATTCTGACAAAAATTTTGTTTTCTTATGATATAATATGTCGTTGTCGCGAGAAAAAACGTGTTTTCTTGAGATAGAGAAGTTGTTGATAGTATCACAAAAAATAAAGTTTTTTATGTAATAATGTGAAAGTAGATGTTGTTATTCAGAGAAAAAAAAACTTGTTTTGTCATTGCAATGTAATAGATGTCGTCATCAGGAACAAAAAAAACACAATTAGTGTCAATTTTGTTATTGTTAGAAAAAGGAGCTTGTTTTCTTGTAATAACCCAAAAGTAGATGTTGTTTTTACAATAAAAATGATTGTTTTCTCATGATAACATAGTATAGTTTTTTTTATCGTTAGAAAAAGCTTGTTTTGTCACGATAGCATGATAGCAGATGTCGTTATAATAAAAAAAAAATGTTTTTTCTTATGATGACGTGATAGTAGATGTTATCACAAGAAAACAGGCAGTCGATTCTTGGCTTCCTTTTGTTTAGTGTTCCTGAAGGGTGTCTGCACACTTCCTCTTTTGTGCACTTCTGCATCTGCAACCGGAATTTTTCCCAATGTTTAAATGCATGTTATATTTTTGTCTTTGATGTTGTCAGTTTTAATGCCAAACAACACCTTCCATGTGTTTCTCACCTGCATCTACGCGACTGCAGCCGAAGAACAAATTGTCGCCTGCCCCCCTAAAGAAAACAAGAGTTTCCATGTGTCATTCATTGTTTTCCCCTCAGAACATGTTTCAGATTAGAGCTTTCCTGATCGCCACACACTGCGGGATCCAGTTTCCTGTTTATTCTCACCATAAGAAAGACTTCACTCCATCATGAACCTTTGTCCACGCCGCGCCAAAGTCCAGAGAGAGCCAAAGGCCGCCCTGAGAGTCAGGAAACAGGAATGTTTGCTTTGCCTTTGAGGTGTGTTCTTAATGAGTGAACCATATTCGTATCCCAGCCAAGAACTCAACAAAGAGGGATGCAAAATGCTAAAACTCACGTCGATGCTCAGAGCTGCTAGGTAGTCGGGGTTGGAGAAGTGGTACGTGATTGGCTGGGCCAGGTGAAAGGGCAGCTGGATGAGCTTGAAGCTCGCGCCTGCATCCCTGGAGGTGAAGATAATCCCACCTGGATTGTTAAGGACAGGTGTGTCTGCAGTCAGGATTACCTGGGATTCAACAGTAAAAAAAAAATATGAAGTGAAGCATCTGCTTTTTGTCAAAGAAGCAGAAAAATTCTAAATTTGGTAGCGTTTTTGAACTGTGGGAAAGCAGCAATAAAAGGAGGATGGGAAATTTCAGCATGAAGGTCTCAGAGAAGATTAGAACCAGATGACTCCAGCTGTGCTGTGCTGTCTGCTTTCAACACCGTCTGTTCCTTTTACACCAAATTGAATGAATCTGTATCTTTAATAGAAAGTGGTTGCTTCAAAAAATTACCTTTTTTATATAAAATTAACAACAGATTTTGCATTATTTTGTGTCAAGTTTAAAAGTTCATACCAGTTTTTTAGACAGTAAATCTGTGTCTATCCATCCAAAACAGATGTGATGTCTTCACACTTGTTGGGCAACATCTGCTGTTCTTCATCCAAGTGACCCAACATAACATAAATTTCACAAACTCTGTTTGACCCTTCCACTGCCTCTTTTTTTCTCACTCACGGAGATCCCAGGACCAACACTGACTCCAAACTCCTCCTTGATGAAGGTGTGGTTGATGCTCTGGGAGATGTCATGGAAGGACTTCCCATAATCGATGCTAAATGGGATATAAAAAAGAAAAAAAAGTATGTTTTTGATCGATCAGGATCCTGGATCAAGGTGATAAGACTCACCTGCGGTAAAGGCGTGATGAGCCTCCTTCCTGAAAAGACTCAAGAGGAGAGCTGATGGTTGACAGCACCAGGATGACCTGAAAGATGTTCAAGTGAGTTTTTTTTGTAATAAAAATATTCATTTTTATCACTTTTAGGATGATTTGTACAAATACTCACTCCAGTATCATCGCCCACCCAGGTGAGAATCACATAGGAGCCATCATCTCCATTAAATCCTGTCTAAGAGATGATTTAAACATTAAATTATATTTTTCTTTATAAATAAACCCAACTCACCTCGTGTGTGTTGAGATCCAGAACCACGTGCTCAGCTGGAGTGAGGGGGAGACGACAGGAGGTGAAGGGAGGACCGTGATAGGGGCTCGAACGGCTGGCTTCCCTCCTGGGACGCACGCGTGCACGCCCGCGAGCTTCATCCCGGTGGAAAGCTGCGCTCTTCCCCCAAAGGCTGCTGCTCTCAGCGCCGAGGAGAAGCCCGAGGAGGACCCACGCCTCACCGGGGATCATCCTGAACAATGTGTGTGCGCGCCAGCCGGAGGAGCTGCGCTCTGAAGGCAGGTCAGGTGGGAAGGGTCATTTACATAAGAAGTGCTGCGCTCAGCGGCGCCGTCAGCAGGTGCTCCTGCCCGCATCCAGGTGACCTTTATGACTCCTGAAGCAGGGATGGGGGCGGGTCCCCAAACCACTGGAAGATTCATAAAAGTCTTTAAATAATCCAGTTTATTCCTGATAATTAAAGGTTTTAATCCAGTTTGGTTATAGGAACATTTAAACAGCTTGATTAGATTTAAGAATTTGTATATAATTCTCAAATGTAATTATCTGAAAGTGCATTTAAACTTAAGGAAAGTAAGAAATATATATATATATATATATATATATA
>NC_050534.1:15149886-15150115 GCF_002922805.2 Oryzias melastigma | reverse complement strand
TGAACAATATAGGAGTAAAATTAGACTCCACTCCAAAGTTTCAAAATAACACCTGAGAACATGATCTATCCTTATGGAAAACACCAGGAAGTGAATACAGGGATTCGCCAAAAACAATAAAAACGTCATAGTGAAGTTCAATTTATTCATTTGAATAATTTCCAGAAAAACGATTGGATTCCCGCGAGTCTGGACCGATTCCATTCTGATTTTTTTTTTTTCAATTCAT
>NC_050534.1:15145258-15149874 GCF_002922805.2 Oryzias melastigma | reverse complement strand
TAATTAGTTAGATTACTAAATTACTTGATTTATAACGCCGTTAGTAACGCCGTTATACTTAAACGGCGTTAGTCCCAACACTGGTGTTACATGGTTTCTCAATAAAAGAAGTTCTCGTTTCATTTTGGCCACTAGGTGGCGATCGCGCTATAGCAGCATCGCACCTTATTCCAGAAGAAGAAGAAAGTACGAGCAAAAAACTGTTTTATTATATTATTTTTATATATTATGTAAATGGTTTTAGACCACAAATGGTTATTTAAAGAAAATATTTCCGGAAGAGTTTGGAAAATTCGTGCCTGTGAGTATATAAAGATATTCATTTAGTCAGCAATGTATGTTTAGATCGACTGAACGTTAGCATTAGCCGTCCAATGGGAAATTCCATTAATAGTTAGCATCAAGCTAGCGGACTTTAGCTTTATGTGCTAAATTGAGGGTTTATTTTTATGAATCAATTATTTGTTTATCTTAAATCGATTCAAATCGATTTTTATCAACCTTTACTACCTTTACTATACCAGGGTTCTACTCCTCTACTCTTCTGATGCTTTCTGGCTAAAGCAAAAAAGGTTTTTTAATTTAAAAAATCATCTGTAAACTAACTCCAACTTTATTAAACTCATTCCCAAATACACAAGTAGAGTTTGTATCACAAGTTGCACTAAAACTGGATTTTTACTTTATGTGTATCAGATTATGAGGCAGATTTGTCTATATAGGATTTTAAGTGCATGATTAAAAAACACTAATAATCTTGTTTAAGTTTGGTTAGTTAGGTTTATAAATTTACATCTAAAAAAAGTGCTTTTTTTGTTTAATTTATTTTTTATTGCTGCTGACACAAATGACTACCTTTTCTCAATTAAAATGAACCTATCTACATTCCTCCAATTTAGAATAATTTGAAAATCCAGAACACACCTTAGGTAACGTGTCGAACAGGATAAATATTTATTGAACACTCTAAAACTAAATTTTAAAACTTTAAAAACTGTAAAAACTTTTTAAATAACAATGACTAAAAACAGGCAGGAATATTATTCAAGAATAAATCCTTGAATAACTTTCAATATTTTACTTTCCATAAAAATATATTAGTCAAAATTATATAAGTAAGAAATAAGCGCAAGATAATTAAAAAAACAACAATAAAAAAAATTAATTCTTATTTTTATTTATTTATTTATGCCTCATTTTCCTCAAATTTATCTTCATTTTATATATTTTGTTTTTGTTGTTTCTCTCTGCATTTGTTCTCTCTGTTTGTAATCACTCAAAAGGGGATAGTTTTATAGTTCAATGTTTACATTTTCTTATAAAATATGATCCCATGTGACACGCGGGTGTCTTTTATTTTGAATGTGAACCTTTGTCAAAAGTCATAAACTGATTCATATTTTGAAAAAAAAAGTATTTTCTCTTTGTATTCATGTTTTATTTATGACACAGAAGAAAAAAGTTGATTTTTATGTATCACAATAGTAACACAAACATCTTATTTTTACTAAAGAGGAGGTGAGACTTTGTGTCTCTGACTAAAAAATTCACCCGCATGTTTTTTAAGTGTTTAAGATTCCAGATAAAACAACGTCAGAAAGACCAAAAAAAAAAAAAAGAACTGTGAAAAATAAAAACTACGTAAAATATGAGTAACTTTTCCGTGTCAAAACAGGATATAGTGGAAATACATTAGTTGTTTTGGAAAAAAAGTCGACCCCAAAAGTTGACGTGTTGTCAGATATGTTTTAACACAAAACCGCCTGAAGAGGTTTTTAGTTTGGTGAAGACGTGAGCAAACAAGAGATCTGATGTTTCCCAGGAAATACGAGTAACATTTGGGAGTTAAAGTTGCCTCTGGCTCTCCTTTTAATCCAGAGGTGAAGATCTTTCCCAAATAACTCTACATTTAATCTCAGCAAACATACCTGTGTACAGGTATGATGACGGTACATCAAAAACAAGGTCAGCACAGGTGAAAGCTTGCTACTAGAAAAGCTGTCTTTACGGTCTGTAAGCAGAACACAAAATACAAGATTATGGAGAAACGTGTTGAGAAATGCTGGGAGATTACAATACAATGATACTCTATGAGTCATGGTTGCTCATTTCGCTTTCTCGTCCAAAAAGGCCCCAAACACTTTGCATGTCGCTTCATCATATTTTTGCAGTGATGCATGTGAGGGGTTGTACTCTTTAAGTTTCTTTTCAGTTTTGTCACATTTTGTGTCTTCCTCTCAATAGTTCCACCATTTTAAAGCTAAAAATCCTCCCCATTTATTTTTATTTCAGTTTTGTTGGTTTTTTTTTTATCCTTCACTTTGTATTTTGGGGGCAAAAAATAGCATTTTGTGACACAAATTACTGTTTTTAGGCAAAGTTAGCAATTTTTTGGCACAAATTGGTATTTTCTATCCACAAATTAGTGTTTTGTGGGCAAAAATTTGTATTTTGTGTGTACAAATAAGTATTTTGTGGACAAAACATTGTATGTTGTAGAACAAAAATGTGTTTTATGGGAAAAAAATAGTACTTTGTGGCACAAATTACTGTTTTGTGGGCACAAGTTAGCAATTTTTGGCACAAATTTGTATTTTCTATCCAAAAATTTGTATTATGTGTGGACAAATAAGTATTTTATGGACAAAACATTGTATATTGTAGAAAAAATGTGTTTTGAGGGAAAAAAATAGTATTTTGTGGGCACAAATTGATATTTTCTATGCACAAAGTTGTATTTTTGCATCCAAAAATGAGTGTTTTGTGGGTAAAATTAGTACTTTGTAGAAAAAAATTAGTGTTTTGTGGGGGAAAAAATAGTATTTTATGAGCAAAACTTTACATTTTGGGGAAAAAGGATTTTTTTTTTATCCTTGTGTTCATGTTTCATTTCTGCCAAATAAATAAATAAACTGTTTAGTTATATCAAAATAAATAATAACATGTTATGAAAACTGTTTATGAATCCTCTGTGTTCTGATGATGAAAACTTGGACGCTAAAAAAAATTTGTTAATCAAAGAAATGATTCAAATGTGATGTATTGTGGTCTATATTCACCCTCTAGGGCAGGGGCGGAGCTACAGGGGGCCTAGGGGTTGCAGTTGCCCCCTCTAATTTTTGAATCAATATCAGTATAATTATTGACAAAAGTTAAATTATCAATACAGGCTTCTTTAAGCATGGCTAAAATGACAGTAGCAACATTTTAAAAATTAAAATAAAACGATAAAAATAGTAGAAATGTGAGATTTTTTATTCTTTTATCCACTTTTCTGCCCTCTTCTTATTCTTTCATATAAAATGTTGTAACTCCGCCCCTGCCCCTGAATAAATGAAGTTGTTTAAATTTGAATCTAGTGAGCAAACATTTTTATCTAGTTTTCACGAAATTTTCTATGAAAAATTTCTAGGACCACTGGATTTTGGAATCGTAGATTCGGACACCCCCCAAAAAAGCCAAACGCCCTGTAATATTTCAGTGTTACAGTGAAATTTGGGAGAAATACATACAAAATAAATATCAACCCAATAAGTAGATACATGTAAAAAGACTTTAGTAATAAATAAAGTTTTGTGAATCTTCAAAAACACTATTTTTAATCATTTCTGGATGCATTTAAGAATGTCAGAAATTCTGTTTTGTGCTTTTAAAAGTCCTTCAGTGGTTTTTTTTTAAGGAAGAGAGAAACGTTATAATTTAGAAGATGTTTTTATTTTTGAATCTTGCAGAAAGAACAAATGCAAAATGGAGATGTCGTGCTTTTAGAACAAAAGTTTGGGAAAAACAACTAAAGAAAACTGTAAAAATATAAAAATACAATTGGTCAATACTACTGAAATTAAATGTATTAGTAAATATGTATCTATGTCTATGTTTATATATACTGTAAAAAAGTGAAAAAATTGTATCAATGAACCAAAGTTCTGTAATTTTTTACATTAGTTTTTATCAAATTACATTTTTAAGTTGAGTAAACCATGAACTCGAAATTTTAATTCAATGAAAACTAATAATTTTGAATGTAAAAAATGACAAAACCTTCGTTAATTGATCCAATTTTTCACTTTTTACACTGTATCTGTATAGGACTACAGTCAGATATCTCAAAATCTCTGTGTCCGCTCTGAGACATTTCGAGGTCACACGATGGCAGCAACAGGTAACACCTTTACAAAATTGGGCGACAGCTGGGCGTCCATAGGCCGGATCGCCGCCTGGGACCAGCTCTGACTGGACGACCTGTGTCTGCGTCCATATCAAGTGCCACCATGCGATAGATAAAAAGTGGTTCACTCTGCATACCTGATGGCCACTGTCAATGTCCATGACCAAAAAATCTGGCAGCGGCAATAAATCTTGAAAATTCTACCGATGCTTCCCAATCTCGCAGTGGCAGTAGTATATGAAGTACCATATAAAGTATATTAATTTGCTGCTTTAAGTTATAGTTTTCACAGTGATTCTTTGTTGAATATACAGAAATACATTAAGAACAAACTTTATGCAAAACAAACGTTTTTTACCTGTGGCTTTTACAGTGTAACGCACTTTTTAGCTCAATAATTTTCAGTTAATTTGACAAAATATTGATGAACGTTAATTTATTTTCAACA
>NC_050534.1:15137630-15145179 GCF_002922805.2 Oryzias melastigma | reverse complement strand
ACTCTGGTTTGTTTAACCCCGAAATTTCAACACTCCAGTTTTTGCTGTGCAGTCATAATTTAAATCTATTTATTAATGTAATTTACGATGCAACGACTGAATTTATTTGTTAACTCAAGCTTTTTATTCTGTAAAATTAACCTTTTTTTACAGTGTAGCATTAGATGGGCTTTGCTAATCATGATGCTTAAGCCTTTTGATTAATTTCATTTTAAGTATTAAAAATGTGGCATCAAACTTGCTCACTATCCAGGGACACAGCCTACGTTTGCAGTTTTCAGTTCATCCGTGTCAGGCTTTGTTTCTTGCATGATTATTTTTAAAGTTTCAAGCCTTCTGGATTTTTTTGGGGGGGGGTCCTTAACCACCAATTCTTGACCAATATTGTTAAGATCTATGGGAGATCAGCTGCTTCAGGCAAGGTGAAACCACAGAACCGGTCAGTTCAGTTTATCTGAAAGGGCTCATAGTATTTCAGAGTATGAGAAGGAGTGTCCCTAATACTAAATCTAGGCCACAACTCGTGTTATTCATGCAAATATCTCTCCAAAGTAAAGGTAAAATTGTATTTGTTCTTCTCTCAGAGGAGCACAAATCTATGTTTAGGGGTAGAATTCAACAGTTAATTGTCAAAACTTCAGATGTCTCTTAAACTTTCGCAAGAGTCAGTAGATTAAAGTGTTTTTTTTTATTTTTTAACTGCTATTTGATTGAACTCCCTGTAGTTCCAGTATGTTAATGATTGCTTGCTAAAGACTCTGTCTAAGACCTTGCATTGTGAGGAATTTGACTACAGTTTATATGGATTGACTCATGCCAAAATCTTGATTTAATCTGTTTTTTTTAACACAGAAATCCTGTGTAATACGTTAAAGCTGCTTAAACCGCCTGAAGTCTGATCTCTGCAAAAATTTCACAACACTCCTCTAAGTGGATTGTTGTTACTTGTCCTCTGAGAACCTCGGCCATTGTTGGGACCTGTCGTTCACGTTACCTCGTAAACTCAAGAGGTATCTGCTTTCAGGCCAAACCAGAACACGTTCACGCAATATCGGTGTAAGATTTGAAGCAAACAATACATGACCCGGATTGCATTTCACCTCATTGTAAAAACTTTATTGACATGTTAAAAAATAAGTGCAAATGGTTGGTCAGTAGTGTGGTTTCGTTGGTCACCAGAGCGGCGGGTACTTTCCAGGACCTTTCAGTTCCCAACAGCTTGCAACATATAGTATAGTTGCGCTTCATTGTTCAAAGGAGTCTGTAAAGAAGGATCCGGAAGTTCAGGAGTGACTGTGTTTAGTCACAGACTGGAGGATGGTTGCTTCTGTGTTTGTCATGGACTGCTCATACGTGTAGACGTCCTCCTGGGAGTACATGAGGCCGCCAAAAGAGTCCATAATTCCACAGAGGAGTGACAGGGCAGAAAATACCATTTCAGAGGCGAAGAGGATCAGAACTCCCACCATTATGACGGCTACGGAGAGGGAAATCTGCAAAAAATAGACAAGAAATTAGTTTTTTTCTAATTAGTAATGATTGTTTTTTAGAAGGAATACGTTGTATTAATTCTAGCTAAACAAAATAAGAGTATTGAATAAATTAAGTCTTCTATGCCACAAACGATAATTTTATTAGTCAACTAATCATGTGCAAAGTGGATGTAAAGCACACGTCTTAACCATCATTAGCTTTAAACTAACTAAAAACTAGATATATAGCATAACCTGCAATAATGCTAGTGTGAATACTGCAAGCTGAATATGGCAGCTAAAGATACTAGTCCTGATAGCTGAAAATGCTGAAATTGATAGCTGAAATTGCTGAAGCTAATAGCTGAAAACGCTGAGGCTGATAGCCAGCTAAAATATTAGTTAAATGCCAAATTATCTTAAAAAGCTGAAAAAACCTAAGTTAGCCAAAACAGCTAGCATGCAGCTAAAATATTAGCTAAGTTAAAAAATATTCTAATAAACAAAAAAAGCCTAAATTAGACAAAATAGCTAGCATGCAGCTGAAATATTATCTTATCTAAACTCAAAATTATCCTAAAAAACTGAAAAAACAGCTAGTGTGTAGCTAAAAGATTAGCTAAACTCCAAATTAGTATAAAAAAACTGAAGAATAGCCTAAATTAGCCAAAACGGCTAGCATGCAGCTGAAATATTAACTAAACTCCAAACTGACCCAAAAAAACAAAAAGTCTAAATTAGCCAAAATAGCTAGCTCACAGCTGAAATATTAGCTAAACTCCAAATTAGCGTGAAAAACAGAAAAATTCCTAAATTAGCCAAAATAACTAGCGTGTAGCTCAAATTTGAGCTAAACTCCAAATTAGCCTTTAAAAACTGAAAAATTCCTAAATTAGCCTAAATAGCTAGCGTGTGGCTAAAAAATTTGCTAAACTCCAAATTAGCTCAAAAAATAATAATAAAAAAACCTAAATTAGCCAAAATAGCTAGCATGTATCTGAAATATTAGCTAAACTCCAAAATAGCTAAAAAAAAAAAAAACGTAATAAATGCCAAAATAGTCCTAAAGGTTATAATGCCATTACAACTTTCAACTTTACTACACTCTGACTCCATATAATATAAAGTAACGACTAATCGACTATATAATTAGTCGTCGACTATTAATAGTCGATTAGTCAACTAATCGTGGCAGTCCTAATTTATATGGAATTCAAGTCTAGACTATAAAATTCCAGGAGATATGGAGGGCAAATATCCACCTTTTTAATATTTCTATGATGATTTTAAAATTCATAGTTTTGTTTACCTATTAATTTTAATAATTGCAATCAAATAGCCAAATTTCTGAAGAAAAACCGACTTTAATAGTTTAGAAAAGTTGAGAAATAGCTTCTTTGGAACATAATTTTTCAGTCTTGGGTTATTTTTGGAGTACTTTCTGGGGTTATAGTGCTTTCATTTTTAACCAAATGTATGATTTTTTTTTTTTTCCAGCAAAAAGTTAGTTCCTTTTTATCTTGCATTTGGGTTAAAAACGACCCACGTCGGGTTGTTTATCGTGGGCTTTCTCTGCGCCCACATTGGCACATATGAAGCAAATGATTTGAAATGCAGAAAAACGAAGAACATCTCGTGCGATTAAAGAGTGTCTGCAGGAACACAGCAGTGTGCACAGAAAGCATGCATTTCAAACCGCAGAAACCTTCACCCGAAACGAAAGTCTAACCGAGGGACCATGCGTGCAGTCAGGTAATTACGCAGAGTCGAGCTCCATTCGAAAAAAGAAAGATTCACTTCGTGAGAAGGAACTAAACTGCTTACAAAACGCACGTAAAAGCTCACCTTCTCGCGGCTTGGAGGGTTGTTTTCTGGTTCCTTTAGCTCGCAGACGCGTGTTTCTAGAATCCACGGACGCTTTGGTGGATCAGCTCGTGCGTCAGGAGGAAAACAGCAGCCTCATCTCAGCTGAAACGGTGGAACAGCCTCTCCGAGCGCTGCCCCTCGCTGCTCTGGTAGCTGACGCGCTGCTGATCCACGGGTCTGGTCATGATGTCATCCGCAGCATGTTGCTTCCTGTACGCAGCTCCGGGAGAGTTTGGTTTTTCCAGGGGGGTTGTCCAAAGTGAATGCGCTCGAACGCTTTCTATTATTAAAAAATATATCAACAATTCATTAAAACAAAGCATAAAATCAATGTCAATTAAAAGGATACACTATAAAAATACAATTGACAATCACTTAAAATACATAGATTAAGAAAACATTAAAATGCATATAAAATAATTATTATTACTATATCTTAAAGATATAGAGCCTCTAAAAATGTTTTGGAGTCCAACAGATACACTTGGTAGAGTCATTTATGATGTCAGTGTTGGTGTAGGATTCATATTGGGATGAGGTAGATGAGCGGCAGAGCGATTTTTGATGGCGGGAAGTCAATGGTTTTCACGGTGAAAAAGATAACAAGTCAGACTGCAGGAACACAGGTAAGTTGTTTTTGATCAACACGCACTACTAGACAAATGTTAGGACATCATTTCCTATTGTTTTTTAACCGGTAGCGGATCTCCTGCTCCAAGTTTAATTCGTGATTTTTTAAGCTAGCCAGGCTGCATTAGCATCGGTCTAGCTAAAACAATAATTTGAAATACAAGGAAGTTGTGGTAATTTAGTAAACTCTTATAGGTGGAGGATGGAATGCTGGAATGAAATGTTTAGTCAAAAAAGTAACATTGCTGTATTTGATGGAAAATATTTTCTTGCAGTGGAATACTTTAAGACGCTGGGATTCGCTTCTCAACAAATAATGGTTTTGAAAAGAATGACCTTCATGTGGTCCTTGTTCACGTGTTGTTGTAGAAGATTTGGAAATTATTACCTTTAAAAAATGTGCAAAGTTTTTCATTTAAGACAGTTTTTTTGAACTTATGTAGCCCAATATTTATGTTCTACCTGCCAGGACTCACTCAGCCATGTGCTCCTCCGACCACCAGAGGGACCCCTCTCCTGAGTATTAACCATCTTCACCACCTTCCTCACTACAACTCCCATCGTTTCAGTCATCTCCATGCACAGCTGATCACCCTCATCCTCATCAGAACCACCAGCATTTATACGCACTCCAGCCTCAACTTCAGTGCGAAGTCTTGATTGTGATTATCCGTCAGTCTGAGGAGGTTTCCCTAGTTTGATTCTCTGTTTTTGACCCACGGCTGTTTGTTTGTTCCCCCGCCTCGCCTCTGTGTTTTTGACCATTGCCTGCCTTTTTGACGCTATCTTGAATGACAGTCCGACAACACGATTCTCTTTGGAGTGGGATTAGAATCTGAGCAAGCAACGAGTGACTGTGGAGAGAAAAGATTTTTTTAATGGATAATTGGAAGAAACTTTCCTTTCAACACAGCAAAAACTGATCCTTGTTTCAATTAAAAAATGCATAAATTTTTGTCTTACCAAAAAAACTTTTCAATAATATGATAATCTTTATTTAAAAATAAACAATAAATAAACTAATATTTTTATTTAGGAGTAAGAGTAATAATTGCATTAATTACTTGGTGAACTATAAGTATTTTCCAATAAATTTTATGATTAGTTATCCTTTGTTTCATATATTTTTGGATGGATATAAACCTACGTTAGTTGTCTTGTTTCAATATTCTTGCTTTAATTGCTTGAAAAAAAACTATTACCAATTCAATCCCATTCAAGAAAACATGTCAGTGACAACTAAATATAATAACACAAATAAAAAGAAAAATAAAACCCAGCAGTAGAGCAAAGTCTCATGCTGTGACAAAAACTTGGCCATAAAAATGAGTTTTATGAAGTAGAACAACTCTGGAGCATCTGTTACTGAACAGGAAGCAGATGTCCATGTCATCATCTAAGTCCTAGTCCTTCTTTTTTTGGCTCAATTTCATATTTGCCTTGTTTAGCTACTTTTATAAAAAGCACAAAATAGGCACAAGACATTCCTGAATAGAGAAAAGTAGAAAAAAAATATCTTTTTAATCTTGTTTGTGAGTAAAAATAACTTGTTCCTTTAACCCTTCAGCACCCACATTTTTTTCCAGCTATGAATAATTTCCCCCGAGGGGTTTAATGCATCAGTAGTCATCAAAAGGTTAACATTTGAATGTTTTTCGCAGGCTAAGTGTTCTCTAATCAAAGTTATTCAACTTTCTTTTTTTATGTCAATTTTTTTTTTGCTATTGTGTGCAATTCTATACTTGTATTTGTAGAATGCAGACTTCAGCAGCTTAGTACCTGATTTCAGATGCTAAACTCTATTAACTGACACCACTCAAGAAGCCCTGAAGATGTGTGTTTTTCAAGTTACAGTTGACCAAAAAAGCAGAACTAAGAAAGACTATGAAGACGGAATAATCTTAATAGCACTTTTAAGGAAATTCTAAGTAAAACACGAGGAAAATAAGAGGAACCGACATGAAGGGGACTTCTGCTATCCAGATAGATTAGTGGAATGTCCAGATTGTTCAATACACTTGTAATGCACTGATGTATGTCGACATGAATAGATTCTTAATTTTGACTTTTACTTCATAAACTTCCACTTGGTTTTGAGAAAATGCTACAAAAACCTGTTTAAAACACTAAAAGCACGATTTTCATTGGATTGGGTCTTTGAGGGAAACCAAACAGGAAGTGGATGTTTTTACTTCCTAATTTGGAGTCCTCAAGAATGCAAATGGAATCTATTAGATGATCAGTAGAAAGTCAAGTTAAGCACTGTGTGAATTCCCCATCAGTTATGTCTATAGTGACTCATAGCCTAAGAATGAATGTGTAAGCAGGCAGTGCAGATTCACTCGCCACAGCTGTCAAAATAGTTCATTCATTTGTGTTTAACAATGTTTCATTTCATGTTTATTTCCCTAGAAAAGGCTGGCTGATACTTTCTCTTGTATGATTCTTAAGCCAAAAAATCTACCTGCTTCTCCTGTGAATCTACAACTGTATTTTACTGTCAAAGCTAATAGGCTAAACTAACTGTTTTTAATTAGCAGCCCCAAAAGGCCAGAATTACAAAACCATCCAAATAAAAAAAAACAGATTTTTATGTTTGGGCCAATTCTCTATTCTCATACAACAGAGATCAAAGAAGCTCTTGGCCGTTTTTCAGTTTCACTCTCATTGAAGGAGAGAAAAAATAAAAAGAAGTTGGATTTAATGAGGGGGGAAATGCAGGGCAAGGACAGAAATGATTTCCATGTTAGGAGAAGATTTAAATTATAGTACAAAAGCAGGAATTTTTAGACTGGAGTCTATTGTATTTAGGTATTCAAGTTTGCAAGACCAACTAACAATGTTGGATCTAAAAATAGCAGCATGAAAAAAGATAATCCAGAAAGAGACATTTAACATCATGCTAGTTCAACACATGATGCAGATTTGGTTGAAAAGGAGACCCACGATGACCCAGAAACGTTTCCTTTCCTTCAGAAGCAAACATTACGCATCAGGTGGATCACAGTACTCACTTGTAAAAAATCTATTAATCATAAGACTGTCTGATTCACTTTATGCAATGTTGCACAAGAAGAAGTTGGTTGTAGCTCTGAAGCAATTGGAAAACGGGTCATATTTTATTTTGAAAGAATGTTTTGAGCCATTCTAGTGAGTCATAGAGGTAGAAGGGTTGCCAAAATCCAAAACACACCTTAGGTCGCGGGCTGAACAGGATAAATATTTATTGAACACTCTAAAACTAATTTTTTAACTTTAAAACTGTAACTTTTGAACACAAAAATGAACTTGATATGTAGCATTACCTACAATAATGCTAGTGTGAATGCTGTAAGCTAACTGTTGCCACAAAAGATGCTAGTGCTAATTTCTGAAGATGCTGAAATTGATAGCTGAAAACATTGAAGCTAATAGCCGAAAAAGCTAACGCTGATAGCCAACTAAATACTAGCTAAATGCCAAATTAGCCTAAAAAAAACAAACAAAAATAAACTAGGTTACCCAACTAGCATGTAGCTGAAAAATTGCAAAAATTTAAAATAGCCTAAAAACTGAAAAAAAAACCTTAATCAGCCAAAACA
>NC_050534.1:15131618-15137592 GCF_002922805.2 Oryzias melastigma | reverse complement strand
AGCTCAAATTAAAAGTTATTTAAGGTTTAAGATTATTCATTCTGGAATAGAATTCCTGGCTTTCTATTATTCATAATTATGGTTAAAAGTTACAGTTTTACATTTTAAGAAATTGTCATTCTGCTAGCCTTTTGGACTGTTTTGACATTTACTAATATATTTTAGGCTACTTTGGAGTTTAGCTTAAATCTCAGCTACATGCTAGCTGTTTTGGATAATTTAGGCTTTTTTGTTGTTCTTAAGGCTATTTTAGAGTATACCTAATATTTCCTCTACAGATTTTTTTGTGGCTAATTTAGGCTTTTTAAAAAGTTTTTTAGGCTGTTTAGGAGTTTAGCTAATATTTCAGCAAAATGCTAGCTGTTTTGGCTAACCTAAGTTTCTCTTTTTTTTCTCGTTTTTTTACTCTAATTTTGCATTTAGTTAACATTTTAACTGGCTATTAGCTTCGTTGTTTTCAGCTATTAGCTTCAGCATTTTCAGCTATTAGCTTCAGCATTTTCAGGTATTAGCTTCAGCGTTTTTAGCATCTTCCGCTATCAGTACTAGCATCTCCAATGGCAAATTCAGCTTACAGCATTCACACTAGTATTATTGTAGGTAATACTACATATCTAGTTCATAATTATTTTAAAATGTTACAGTTTTAAAGTTTTAAAAATGTAGTTTTAGTGTCTCCAATAAATGTTTATCCTGTTCGGCCTACGACCAAAGGTGTGTTTTGGATTTTGGCCTCTTGTGCAATTGAGTTTGACACCCATGATCTAATCCCTCGACCTCTTGTTGGCTGCACAGCACACTGAGGCTCTTTGAACAGTTCTTCACCGCAACCAAAACAACAACAAGATCTGGCGAGAACCAGCTCGTGTTAAATGTTCAGACAGCCTTACAGTTTTTCTTGTTATGAGACATGCACTACTTAGTTTTTACTTGGGATGGGTACCAAAAAGTGAAAAATTGTTCTGGGACAGTCTTTGGTCTATGTGCCACATCGCCAGGCCCTTGCCAATACACAGTAATGGGGGTAGTAAATAATATAGTATTTTAAACTGGAATACACATTTACCATCATATAATTGGTCTCTGATCCCCTGGGAGAGTTTGTCAATAAATGAAACAGCCTGGAGCGGGTCACTCCACCCTCTGTCAGAGGCGGTGGTCACATTCCTCTGAGCAGGAGCACTTTTGGTAAATTGGTCTGGTCAGTAAGGAATTTGGTACCAGAGGAGGTTAAATTGCAAACAACATTTACAAAAAAAAAAAAAAATAAATAGAAATTGTGACACATCAACTCATATAGCTACCTAAAATATAAGCCTGCTTTTGAGGCAATGATAAAATGTTGTATCTACTGTATCTGCATTTATACTTCACTATTAGCATTTGGCTAATTCTGGCTTTTTCACCCATGTTTAATCGTGCTTTTTTGCACCGTTCCCTTTTAAATAAACTATTATAAATGTCATTACATTATCTATATTGTTAAGATAAAAGTGTAAAACAAATGCTGTTAGACAGGATTTGAATAATTGGAGTTCATAATCATTAATTAGTGAAGGAATGAAAAAAAAATTACACAGCAAAGACAGATGACTCAGAAAATGATAAAAGTGTCAGTTTTAAAAACCTTCACTAGGTGGCGGTATGTAGCAGTGAGATAGCAAAGCAAGGCAGCAGACTCATGGAATAGATAAAGTGATATCATAGAGTTGGTGGATCTGTTAAATGTGTATTCCCAAAACTGCAAACTTAAAAGTATTGTTTTAACAGGGCTTAATGTCTTTCTGTGTTCCATGTTTTAATTTATGTCATCTCAGGAGAAAATGTGACAAGATCAATAAAAGTGATTCTCAGTTTGAACTGTGAAAGTTTGGAATGTGTACAATGAAAGACAAGTCGTCCACCTTTTTCTTAACCCTTTTCTGCTCTATTAAGCCTGAAAGATGTCTTAGAAAATATTTGTTATTAAAGTTTCAAAAGCACATTCAGACTTGAGCTTATTGCTTTATTTCATGTTCTTTTAACTAGTTTTTGTTGCAGTGTCACTAAAAAGTTTGACAGTTTTGTAGCATGCCCTCCATAAGATTTTTAAACACAGCAAAAATATTGTGTTTTTTTAATGTGAAAGTTATGCAATATAGCCATAAATAACCACTTCTCATGTTGCAAAAAGCCAAAAAGTAAATGATAATTTCAATAATTATACATGCAAATCTATTTCAAGAAATGGGTTGGTCATTTCAACTGTCAAACATGGTAGTGGAACTGCTGGGTGCATGGTTGGTGACAAACAATGACACAACTAAAATTAATTAAACTGAATATAAAACATTTTGTTAGAAAAAAACAAGTTTAGGGCTGCACGGTGGCGCAGTGGTTAGCGCTCTTGCCTCACAGCAAGAAGGCCCCGGTTCGAATCCTGGCTGGGACCTTTCTGTGTGGAGTTTGCATGTTCTCCCCGTGCATGCGTGGGTTTTCACCGGGGACTCCGGCTTCCTCCCACCGTCCAAAAACATGCTCCATAGGTTAATTGGTGACTCTAAATTGCCCCTAGGTGTGTCTGTGAGAGTGAATGTGTGTGTGATTGAGGCCCTGCGATGGACTGGCGACCTGCCCAGGGTGTACCCCGCCTTCGCCCATCAGTAGCCGGGATAGGCTCCGGCACCTCCGCGACCCCGAAAGGGAAGAAGCGGACAAGAAAATGGATGGATGGAAAAACAAGTTTACATACTGAAAGTGGCAGCTTTTAGTTTCAATTTCAGGTACAACTGCCATTAAAAATTAATCTATTTTTAGTTTTTTCTTCTATTTCTTAAATTTCTTTTTTTTATTGAAAAGTAAAATCAAAACTATTACTTTGGGCCTCAAAATGACTTTGTCTCATGTAAGCTAACAAACTGTAAACATACTTAAAAAAAACCTGTTTTTTTCTTTTTGCCAATTTTTTACACTTTTCCAATGTCTAATCTGCACTGAAAAAGATAATATTTTGCACAAAAAAATAAAAGTCTACAGAGTTTTGTAGCTGTCTTGTGATATAAGTGCAAGCTAAGCGTAAAATTATCAGGGTTCATAGGAAGTCGAACAGCCAGAGTGTTGCCCAACGGAAGGTTTCTAACTCTATTTGTACACACTTACAATATGAAGCTGAAATTATGAGTTTTTATCATCTGTTTAAAAAAAAAAAAGTCAAATTTGGATAAAGTGACTTCACTTTTTTGAGCTTTTTTGCTTCAGCTGATTGATGTGAAATCGAGTCATATGACAGGTTGCGTCTTTACTTAAACTTTAACTTTTTTTCCTCCTTTAGTGAATAGACGTATTTGTATTTTTTTGAATCTTATGATTTGGATTTTCCCTAACGAACCGTTGACAGTCCACGCCGTGCACATGACTTTCACTACGCTAAATGTAATTGAATCAACTGGGACAAACCAAAACGCACAGACGTGGAATTAAGTCGCTCTGCATGTGACTCTTTAATGCTGCAGATTAGATGAAGTTAAGTGCAGCTCTTAGTGTCCGATTGGAGTGGAAATGTTGAAAACCGGGTTTGCACTTAGTGAGCATGTGAGAGAAGTTTTCTAAACCAGATCGGGAGGATTGTTTTTCCTTTTTTTTCTTTTTTGTTGTTAATCTTAACATCTCACCAACTGCCACTCACAGTCCATTATCTGGAGGAGTTTCTTTTGAGATAAGTGAGGTGTGACTCTATCCTAAGGGGTCCCTCTTTAAAAAGTTTCATAATAGCACAATTTCAAGCACGCCCAGACAAGTTTGTCGAACCTTTTTTTTCCCCCCTAAAGATTTTTATAGATCTTTAAACGTATGCAAAAAGGACCTTGACCATTCTCGCAGACAGGTTGAAACGTTGCCTTGGAATATAATCTGCTTTTGAAACCTCTTCGAGAGATTGTGCAACGCTCATTTCTTTGCTGTGTCAAAGCGCAAACAAACAAGTTGATACTGATTTGCAAAATCTGCCGTAGCAAGGCTTCATTTGCAGAATTCAAAAGCACCTGTGATCAAGGTGTGCGGATCTATTGTTTTGATGATGATGTTTAAAAGGGTGCTGCTCTCTTTCAGGAGCTTACTCCCGCTCGTGCTGCTAATTCTAATACTAAAATCCTCTTTGTGAAAATGACGTGGAACCACTGATAGAGAGCAGGATTAACCCACAGACTGAGAGGTAGCAAGACATTTAGATGGTGCACTCCATTCAGAGCCTGAGGACTGCACTTTTATAAAAGTGCATCACAGGAAAAGTCTCCCCCATGAACAGAGCTCCGCTGCTGGCATCATAACCACAGCGACACCATCGCAGTGGGAGAATCTCCTAGGTGACGCCCTCTGCCGACACGCCCAGAGGTGCCTCTCTAAAGGCAGGTGCATCCTGTTGCTTGAGCAGAAGGATTAGTCCCAGGAAGGTTTTTCTGTGTTTTTTTTAGTTTGAAAAGCAACTGAGTAAACAGTTTACATACAGAAAAAAGTTGCAAAACTCAGGCTTCCAACTGGAATTTTAGGAGCCTTGTTTTCCCCCAAACACAACCTTGGACTTTTTTTTCGACAAGGCGGAGGGCCCACCGGTGGAGGAGTCTGACCTTGGGCAGACGATGGAGGGATTTGGCTATGAGCACTTCGCAGATGGAGCAAGAGAGAGCCAGCAGGTGGACTATCGGAAGTTTGTGGGGGACACTCAGCCGTCATGCTTGACTGTCCCGTCCCGGCAAGTGGAAACCCACATCCGGCAAACTCCCCACGGCTATGGGCATGAATCTGCAGCCCAGAGGTACAGCGCCACGCGGATTCAAGCGGGTTTTAGTCCAGAGAGGTGAGTTAGCTAGTATGTTTTTGAAAGTACATGCAACTTTTATTCATTATTTTGTAGAAAAAATCTCAAAATGAATCAGATAAAGCAACTCCACTTAACTATTAAGCTTGCAACAATCAACAAACGTCATTTAAAATAGTTGTTTTTATTTTTAACAGACCTCCTGTGCTTCCACCCGTACGCTAACATCCCTGTGATGCAGCATCAAGGCAGGAATGAGCAGCAGGGAGAGAGATAAGCAAAGCAAAGCTGAATCAAGTGCTCAGAATAGCTCCAGCGCAGAAAGGAACCACTGACCCATATCTGCAATGGCCCACATCTAATATCACACAAATGCAAAGCGGAAAAAAAAAAAACACATCCCAATGAGTCACCTCGGAAAATATCCGATTGCTTTGCTCTATATGATTACAGAGAGATTCACTCAGACGGCGATGCTTGAATGATCTAAAATCACTGCAAGAAATTCTCACTTCATTTCCCTTCATTCACCAATGAGGGGAAGTTGTAACTATGCAAGAGAAAGTTATTTTAAGCAGCATAAACAGTGAATTTGTAGCCTGCAGTAAAACCTTTTACAGCAATATTAAGCAATAATTAACCCAGTCATATAATTAGTTACGAGAAAAGCAGCAAAAACTGCAAAGATGACGGTATTAAGTGAATTAAAATGAAAATACACAGAATAGAATCATAAATCTCCCATGAGCCTCTTGGGAGATCAGGTTCTTAATGACACTTCATCATAAAAAAAGCCTATTAGAGCCAAGGATAAAATATGACTTACATAGCTAATAAGAAAATTATTTTTGGTATTTCTTTTGACTTTTATTCCACTTAAGCACACATAAGTAGTGGCCGTGTTGATTGATACGTGAGGGAAATTCATCTGAGTGTGACAGGTTTGACTTTAGATGATCAATGGACTTGTTTGTGTTTTTAAATGCATGTGAGAGCACGCACAAATCACGTGTTGTTCTCATTAGCTGTTAAAAGTCACAACCATAAACTAGGTCATACTAGTTTGCCTCATTACCAGTACAGAGTGATGCATCTGTAACACGATTACTGTTGCTAGATGTAAAATGTAAAATCAAACAAAAACAGTCATAAAAATGAACTATACAAAAATCAATCATATTT
>NC_050534.1:15117587-15131435 GCF_002922805.2 Oryzias melastigma | reverse complement strand
AAATACAAGAATTTTGTTGAAGAAAATAAAAAAAACGTGTTTTAAGAGTCTTGTATCTACAAAAACCAAAACATCAAACCTTAAAAATATTAATATTCTACAAAGTAGTTCATTTAAATGTTACTATTTAAAAATAAAAAAATATAAAATCAACAAATAAAAATATTACTCAGCTTTAAAGCAAAATATACAACTTACGAATGAAGGAAATGTGACATGTCATCTCTGCCTCAGTTTTCCTTTCATTTGACATAATTAAATTGTTAGGACAAATAAAATATCACTTTAAATTTACAGATGACAAATACTACCAATAAGAACGAAGAGGAAGTGTAACGATTTATTTTAACAGCGATTACGGTATTTTTAATCAAATTACATTTGATTGTCTTGCAAGATAATCAAATGTAATTTACATATGTGTACGAACAAAGAAGTAAACTAAAATTTAGTTTTAGTTTCATAAACTTCAGCCCACTGTTGTTTTCCCACATAAAGAATATATATATATATATATATATATATATATATATATATATATATATATAATATGCCTCAATTCAAATAATATTTTCCAATATCTATATATTTGATTTATTTCATTTTTATATGGTTTTATGATGGTATAAGTCGAATCCATTAACAATTTTCCTCAAACAAATCAATCTGGTTGGGTTGTAAGAATATTTATTTATTGATTATAGATCCACTTGAATTAAAATTGTGCTTGAGGTGTTTTTAACGTGTTCTTGTAGCAGTTTTCTCATGATGGTGGACATATTTAAAATATTTTGAGATTAAAATGGTGCTAGCTTGTGGTTTTGAGGGGCTGTAAGCTAGCAGGAGAGTGAGGAATTAAAGGAATGATGGGATATCAGCTGCAGCTTACTTCCCGCTAACAGCTCTGCACAGAATTAAGAGTTTTTTTTAATTGAATAATCATAATTAATAGACTACTGGGAATAGTTTTAGATAAGGTTTATTAATTGTTACACTGCTAATAGGAAGTGTGGATTCAATACATGGCTACCATAGACTGTATATAGACTGTATGTTTTTACAGTCTATGATGGCTACAGGTTATCTCCCATATATTTTGTTTTAATTATTTTTTGGCTCGTATTTTTGTTTGAATTATTTCATAAATCAAATGGCTCAAGTTTTCCTAGTTTGACCTCTTATAGTGAAAGTATGAATGGAAATTGAGCTGCTACCATTGTAGATCTGCCCGTCCTACTATAACACAAAAGGCATCTAAACCAGTTTGACAGCATTGCGAAGCACACAGAAAGCAAACATTTGTGTTGCACTTTAACTAGTCTTGGAGGCGGATTTCAGGGGGTTGACCGTCTCCACTTGAAGGGGGGCAGAGACGAGTTGTGACGCTGCTTTGCTTGTCCATAACACCAACAGTGTCTGCAGACAGCGGCTCACTTTCTGATTCACCCCAGTGGGAGACCACATCTTTCTTTTCTGGGAGCAGCGAACCCCAAAAGGCGTTTTCGTTCAGGTTCTCCCTCATCCGTAAGGTAACGGGAAGAAAGAGGACAAAATTACTCGAAGCTTTTTCGGTGTTTTGTGACGCCACACAGCTGTGAAGGTGCTTTCTTTTGATCAACGTGGGCACGAGCTCTCCTGAGGTTGCTAGCTTAAACTGCTACAGAAAAGATGCTCGAGTTTAGAAAGACGAAGAAGAAGAAGAACTAAAATGTATTAAAAGGGAGCAGGTTTGTCAAACGAGGGCTTCATTTAAAAAAAAATAAAAAACAGGCAGTTCTCTGGGAGCCTTAAAATCACATTGCTAAAGCTAAATGCTAATGTAGCTTCCACATGTGTAGTTGCAGCCAAACTCATTTTATTGCGTTTTGCTTATATTCGTTTTGTGTTGGAAATGCGTATTAAAAGCGATGTATATGTTACATTAGAAGCTAAAAACAAGTCCTAAAGACTTTAAAACAGAATTATGTGACATATTGAACTGTTATTCCCACGAGGACCTGGTTAACTAGCTAGTAAATGTATCACTAGTTGTGCTATTCTATTTGTACGGGCTAACTGATAAGCTAATATCATTATTAAACTAGCTAACCCAATTAATTTTTGTTGTTGAAAATATTTCTTTTTTTTTTAAATATTTACCTAAAAATAAAAAAAAAATTTGGATAAGTTTAACTGAAATACGGAACTCTTAAAAATGTAAACACTTAACCTGGTGACGTGGTGCACCTAAACGCATCATCAAACTTGCTAGACATTTCCGTTATAGCTTTACTTTTTCTCCTCAGAAAATTAATGGAAATCATAAATTGCATCCATTTTGTTTTATTCTTTTTAAATGTATAAACACTAATAGATTTATTAATTAAAGCTACGGCACTTATCTCACCCAAAAGAGAGAAATCTAGCAAAAATGTTGCGTTCACGAACCTCATAAAAACGACAAAAGCAACACTGCTGGATGTTTTATCTGCAGATGCGCAGTACGAGCAGCTAATGCTTGCTGCTAGCTGCAGATAACCTAATCTGGGTCAGCAGGCCAGTTAATGTTTACTGCTCGATTGGAGATAAATGACAGTTTAGGTATGTTGTTATTCGTTAATTCGTGGCTTTTTTTAAAAAAAGGCATTTTAGGTTTTCGCTGTTTAAAATTGAGGACGTCTACCGTTGTAGCCACAGCGAAGCAGTTATGTGTCAGTGGGTCACACGGCCACGCGGTCGTGTTAGGGTTCTGTTGTCGTTTTGTACTCTTACATTTCTAACAAAAGCTCTTATCTGTTGTGCAGAAGTAGAAAAATCACAGCTTATCGTTGTTTCGTTTTTCTATTTTTGACTTCTTGAATTTTATTTTATTTTACTATTAAACACGATAAGGCATCTCTTTTGGTGACATTCTAAGACGTAGAGAGCAGGTTTATGGCAGTTATTTATTTAGGAAGTCGATTAATTTTATTACCGTCCCACGCATGCGCACTGACTCTCTGATGTTGAGGTTGCCATGGTTCCTGTGAGAAGGTCACCAGCCCTGCTGCCCCTGCCTGCTTCAGTGGATGTGTTGATAGTTTTGCAGATTTTTTTTTTGTTTGTTTGTTTTTATTTTTGTCGGAACAGTTGATTGAAGTCATTTCTGTCTTTTTGGCAGCATGGCGGACTATCTAATCAGTGGTGGGACAGGCTATGTCCCCGACGATGGACTCTCAGCACAGCAGCTGTTTTCAGTCGGAGACGGCCTCACGTACAAGTAAGTTCCTTTGCATCATAAAGTTTGATGCGTTGTCTTTAAAAAAAAAGAAGAAGAAAAAAACTCCTGAAATATAAAGGTGTTTTTATTATTTTAAGCCCTTTCTTATGCGGTATAGTAGGTTAAGTGTACACAGAAGTGCTTTGTAATGGCCAACGCATTTTGAACCAGCAGATCTGACCAACAGTGTGTTGTCTCGGATGGTCATACGGCTGAAGAGCTATGCTCTAAAGGAGATGGGTTGACTTACAAGTGAGTAAAATAATAATAATAATAAAAAAAGTCGTCTTTAAACTTGTTAAACCCTTTTTCTTATTCAAATGGTGAATTCAGAAGGGAAAGCAAATGATTGTTATTCCTAAAATGCCATTTTTTTTGCTATAAAACAAAGTGCATGAACCTAATAGGTAAATATGCTCTAATTTAAATAATTGATATTGATTATGGGGATGAAATTTGCTTTCTGTTGCATGACGTTGCACCTATTACTTCTCTCACATATGCTTTGTGGTCTACAAGTGCTCATGTCTCACCTTTTTAGCATGCTGGTGGCACAAAGTTAATAAAACCACACAAAAAGTTTAATTTGCTCCGATTAGTTTAAAGAATCAGAAGCGTGCATGCCTTATTTCTTTGCATTCTCTCAAATATTCTTTACGTTTGTCTGCTTTAATTCATCACAAAGGATTACTTCTTAAATATTCTAGAATAGTCTTTTATTGCTTTGCAGTTGCTGCTAACTGAATTGAAAGTTTGCTGCTTCCACAAGGATCCTAATAAAAAGCATCATGTGATCGTCTGAACGGGAGACGAGATAGGGTTGCTTTCAGGAAAAAAAAAAAGCAATTAGGATTATTGTCAGTTAAACAGTGAGAGTTTTTTGTGAAGGAGAAATCATACAAAACGGTAAACAAACACAGGAAAACAGAACCAGGGTTGTGAGAGTCACAACTTCCTGCAGTATTGTGACCTTTTAAACCACATCCAGAAGCAGCACTTCTGATATTTATCTGCTCTCTAACAGTGAGGTGGACCGTTTGTCTGCTGACATTTAGTGGTACGTTATGTTGACAATTTAGTTCATTCACGTGGTTAGCTTCTCTAACAGCATGAACTGTATTTATGCACATAAGTTCTTTGTTTTTGTTTTCGGGTGGAGTAGATAAACTCCAGCTTCTAAACAATGCTTTTATTCTGAAAACTCCATGTTTTTCATGCTTGCCTTGCAGAACTAATAAGCCAAGTTAGCAGCAATAAAAGTTTACTCTGGTTTAAAATGAAACTCATTGTCTTGTTTTAGAAACACTAAGGTGGAGATAATCTCATCTTAAGCCTTTTTTTTCACGCCGTGTTTTATATTTTACTGAGTAAACTGATCTGGATTTCTCCTTGTGGCTGCTGTAATAAGAGCTGGAAATGCAAAGAAAAGACGCATTTAGTGCGTCATTCAGACTCGACTCCATGTCAGCCTTTATGAAACGATGGAGTTCATTTTTACGCAGTTTAAAGTTCTGCCCAGCTGGGATTCCTGTACATTTGCATGAGCACGAGGAGAACATGAGCAGTGTGGTCAAACAAATTATTGTGTCCTTGTCAAGTGGTTTAAAAATGTCTTCTGTACAAAGAGGGAGAAGACTAATAACAAACTATGTACATGAAAATGTTTTATTTTAGAACCATTTAAAACAGAATAACATAATTTGCAATGCTAAATACAATAGTTAATAAATGCTTTGTAACAATAGCATACTTTCAAATGTAACAACTTAAATAAACATCGCATTTAGAAACCAAAATGCTAAATATTAAACAACCTTTTCACTTCAAAGAACAAAAACAGTGGAAATAAAATTGCATCTTGTATTTTAACTAATTTTACATTTTATTTTGAATAATTTATTATTGAGACATAATATGAAAGTTCACCCTGTTAATATATATATATATTTTTTTGCTGGTAGCCATATTTGTTTCCCCTCTCATTTTTTATTAGTTTTCTTTGAACTCTTTAGTCACATGCTCCACGTTTATTCCTCTACACGTCTCACATGTCCGCTAAAATATGGTGTATTTTAGCGAGGCGTTTGGACAGTTTACTACTTTATACAGAATACTTTACAAATCTACTGTATAGAAAATACAGCCACACTTTGGACCTTTTTTGGTCGCCGCCGCTGTGCCATCCAAATGCGTTTGTTCCATTAAGGGTGACATTTATTCCTACATGAATCCATCCGTCTACACGTGAGGGAGCGGAGCACGGAGCTTGTGGTCCACTCAGCACATTTTCTATGTCAAAAATACAATCTTTTCCCAAATTTGAATAAAGAAATACTCAGAAATGCAATTTTTAGGTGTAATT
The DNA here is from genome assembly GCF_002922805.2 of Oryzias melastigma. Lineage (NCBI taxonomy): Eukaryota > Metazoa > Chordata > Actinopteri > Beloniformes > Adrianichthyidae > Oryzias > Oryzias melastigma. Next base: position 15,125,835 of record NC_050534.1, on the reverse strand, counting down.
TTCTTCATATATGTCCTAAAAATCATGTTAAAAACACTAAAAACAACATTTTCAATCTTTAAATATGTTGTTACATGTACTATTAACTACTAATTAACTATTAAAGTTAATTAAGAGTGATCAATTTTAATTTTCAGCTTTAAAAATATCTATGAGCTTAAATTACATACTTGTGGTTTTAAAAAAATCCAGTCCAATTCTCTTTCACGCTTACAATTATGTTTTCTCCTTTAATCTGAAGCGTTCCTCCTCTAAACAGGGCCTGTTTTTCCTGAGAACCCTCTCGTCAGGATGATTTTCAGGCAGTTTTTCCTCTTTCATTCCAGCCGACCAAAGTTAACAGTCGCTCCTCTAGATGTTCCTCGTTTTGGGTGTGACCAACCCAGAAAGATTTATCCTCCTTGTAGTTGGAGCTTAAATACTGTGGAGCTTTAAAATGTGGATTCTTTATCAAATCCTTTTGGGTTTTTATTAGTATGAACTCACAAAAGGGAAAAAAATCCTTCACACATCGTTTCTAAAGAGTAAAATACAACAAATATCCTTTAAAAAGCTCAGCTCTGATCTCTGTGCTTCTGCTGAACTGCTCCCACCTGCCGATTAGCATTTCACATTTGTCTACATTTTGCATTCAAATAAAAACCATAATAAGACCACGAGAGAGCCAGTTTGCCTCAGCTTATAACAGCAAAGGCTGAGTCAGTCGGAGTCTCTCTGCTCCAGTTGAGGTTTGTTGGGTCCCGCTAAGCACCAGCAGATGTGTTTTCTTGCTTTCTTTTTGTGAGGGTGTGACGCCTCCTCCTTCTAAGTGAATCTATTTCAGGCCTGTCTGGTCCTTTTCTGTTGAGACGAGGGTGAAAGCAGTCTGCAGAACTCGCTCCAACAGTCTGGGTTTATTCGTCTTACTTCTAAATTTCCTCTGACAGTTTATTTCTGAGCATAGAGAGGCCCTTATTCCTGTTTCACACCCGTCTACAAAAGGCGCTAAATACATAGAGACCCCGCCAGAAAAAACAAACTCTTAAATCATTCTACCTCATGTTGTATTTATACACAGAAGTGAAATGAGCCATTTTTAGTTTCCTTTTGTTCTGCAAGGTCATTTTACTCTTAAGAGCTTTTCATTTTTTTAAAACTTTGGAGTTTTTTATCTGAGGTTTATCAATTTTTGTCAAAATAAAAATATTTTTTGTCTTGAAGCCACTTATAACAAATCATTTTCAATATTACAAATCTTTCGCCTCCTCTCAGCAAAGTGTGACGCTTACGTTTGTGTTTTTCAGCGACTTCCTGATCCTACCTGGCTTCATCGACTTCACCTCAGATGAAGTGGTGAGTAGACAAAAATGAGGAGGTCCGTTTCTGCTACAAGCCAAAGCGATATTTGAGTCCAAACTTTGTTTTTTTTTTGTTTAAACAATCGTCCCTTTCTTCAGTTTAGTCTACTCCCTCTCACAATGACGAATAGACCAAAATGAGCCGACAGATTATTCATTTCCAGGAGTTTAAAACGTGGCTCTTTCAACCATTCATTGTGGTTAAGGAAACATTAAAATGTTCTAATTTAAAGTTAAAAAAAATAACTTTATTGAACTTGTTTTCAAACAGCTGAAGGGCAGTATTTACATATCATCATTTTGACACATCGTTTCCACAGAAAATGAATTTGAAATCAGTAACCACAACCAAAGATTATAAACCAGATTATCTTTTTTTTTTTTTTTTTTTAAATCCGCCTTATGGCTCAATAAATACAGTAAGATGCATCTTATTAGCTCTGATTGAATGCTGGTGCACATTTCTGGCTTAGATGCACATCAAACAATAAAATAAACCGTATTTATTATTGTTTTTAAATCACTGCTGACATTACCTTTCATTGAGATGATCTTTTTTGACACCGGATGTATTTTATTTTGAAAGGAAGTCACGCAAACCTCTGTCAAAAGTTCTAAACTCAATATTTTGAAAAAATGACAATTTCTTCTTATGTTTTTGTGTTTTGTACAAAAAAAACAATAATTTCTATATATTTATCAAAAAAGTAACAAATACTCTTATTTTTTTAAAAGGAGGAAGTGAGACTTTGTATCTGCTACTTGGTTGTTGTTAACAAGAAATGGTCCTGAGTGAATATTTTCTGCCATGCAACCTAACCTGCAGGGGATAAGTTTGTCTCTCTATATAATTCTTAAGTTAAATAGACCATAATTACATGTTTTCACATAAATGACAGGGTAGAGCCACCTTGGAATTTATACTTTTGAGCTTTTGTTTTTCGTGCAGTTGTGGGACATTCTTCCCGGGTTGCGATGTTCTCACCGCGCTTTCCTAGCTCCCAGTCGAATTTTGCACGTCAGTGCAGCTTTATTTTCCAAACGGAGATGCGATGTAAAGGCTTCTCCTGAGAAACCAGCTGCCTTGAGAGTCGATGTTTGTGTCAGATTAAAAAAAAGGGCGATTTAGAACGAATGTTGTGGGTTCCCAGGTGTTAGGAATGTCATCTTTTTTAATCTCAAGCTGCAAAAGAAAAAACACAGTGCTGCTCCTGTGGGAAACTATGTTGCTTTGTGCACAAACCAGTGAACCCTTCAAAAACGTTTGTCAGGATATAAAATGACAAATAAAAGTGTAGTTTTTAATTGTTTAATATGTTGCTCCTGCAAATGTAACTAAAGTGACCTTATTGATCATTGGAATTTCTCTTCAAGCTGTTTTCTGTATAAGTTGCTATTTGGTGCCCCCTGGTGGCTCATTTGTAAAAAGCAGGAATGTGTTTCCTTCCAGGACCTGACATCAGCACTGACCAGGAAGATCACCTTAAAAACGCCCCTCATTTCCTCCCCCATGGACACCGTCACAGAGTCAGCCATGGCGATCGCTATGGCGGTAGGATTATCTTTTGTTTAAAAATATAAATGAAATGAATAATGCTTTTAAATGCTTGACGTGTTCATTTTATGTCGGCAGCTCATGGGAGGCATCGGCATCATTCATCACAACTGCACGCCAGAATTCCAAGCTAACGAAGTTCGCAAAGTCAAGGTAAACCTGCAGATATGAAGAGTGTTCTGGTACATTTTCAGTATTTGGGGGATTCTCTGAAATTGGTGCACTTTGGCTCCACCGTTTGAAGATTTTCACACTAAATTCATTTAAAACAAGAAATGGAAAGATTATCACACACAGACACATTTAGTAAATTATATCTATAAACATATAATGGGTTATTAACAACCAAATGTGCTTTTTAATTTCCAATATAAAGATAATATTATTAGGTAATAATGACAAGCTTTTTTTTAATGTAATCATTTGTTTTTCTACATTAATTTAAATAAAAATAGAAAAATAATTTATTTATAAAATGGCACCATTTTATCACTTTTGTTCGACCTTGTAATAGCTTTTCCCCCCCCCCCCCTCTTTTATTCATAATGGTTTAGTCCAGCTTCTTAATATCCCATAAAACAGAGCTATTTGCACACTTTCTCACCTATATATCATTGTTTTATTGTCAAATTGACATTTTCAAGCTCAATCTTTCAGTTCTGTTACACACAAAAATTATATTTACTATTTTTTGGTAAAAATAAACAATTGTCTTGGGAAAATATATTGATTTTATGTTCTCCTAGTGCCATATGGAGCTCTAAATTCTACTTTATGTAGACATGGAAGCTCAAATCTTCCACCCTGTTACTAAAAAACATTGTTATCAAGTTGTTTTAAACAAGAGTCAAATGATGATCAAGGAATTGGAAGGATTTGTTTCAATGTGTTTTAGAATGATGCAAAAGTCATAATGTCTCATTATGAGGTTTAGTTTAAGACAAACAAAGCCACAAATTAATTTCTAATACATATATTTTTATTTTAAGCCTGAGGTGGGAAAACATATATTCTGAAAGGAAGTAAAAACGTCTTTTGTATGATCAAATGCTAGAAACAAAGTATTTTGTGGAATATTTTTTTAGAAACTAGATAATAAAAGTGCACCAAATTCAGAGAATGACTCAGTTGTGTAGAATATTTTCTTTTTTTGTGGTCACTCAAACATTCATGAACACGCATGAAAAGGAAGTGGCGAGCTGATCTTCAGCAGTCCTGATGTTGTTTCTCTGATCATTTTGTTGACTTGTCTCATTTTCTCGTTTTGTCTCTTCGTATAGCTCATGGTAATTATTGTGTGTGTGTGTTTTATTGTTTGTGTTGTCTTAAAGTGTGTTTGTTTTTCTCTAAAGTGTGGAGTTTGGCTTTTTTTTTGCTGCTGCTTTTGCTGTTTCAAACAAACAACCAACCAAACAAATGAACCATTTGTAGCTGTTTTATTAATCCCATCATTTGTGTTTGTATTCTTGTGGTTTTCAGAGGTTTGAACAGGGTTTTATCACAGACCCCGTCGTAATGAGCCCCCGTCACACAGTCAGGGATGTGTTTGAGGCCAAAGTAAGACATGGTTTCTCTGGTATTCCTGTCACAGAGACAGGAAAAATGGGCGGCAAACTGATGGGCATCGTCACCTCCCGGGATATTGACTTCCTCTCTGAAAAGGAGCATGACAAATCTTTGGAGGAGGTGTGGAACGTTATTTCTTTCAACATTTTCTTAAAAGATACTGTCTTAAAAGTGCAATGATGTTCTAGGCCATGACTAAACGGGAGGACTTAGTGGTTGGCACCGCCGGGGTCACACTAAAGGAGGCCAACGACATTCTGCAGCGCAGCAAAAAAGGTTTTTCTCCTTAACACTCTTTAATAATATCATTTTTTAAAAAATCCACCTTTAATTTTATTCTTTTTTTCCCCAATAACCAGGCAAACTCCCTATAGTGAATGATAACGACGAGTTGGTGGCGATTATCGCCAGGACGGATCTGAAGAAGAACAGGGACTACCCGCTGGCCTCCAAAGACTCCCGGAAACAGCTGCTGTGCGGCGCCGCCATCGGCACCCGGGAGGACGACAAATACAGGCTGGACCTGCTGGTGCAAGCTGGAGTGGACGTTGTTGTTCTGGTGGGTGTTTGAAGAGCCTTGTGTTTTGTTTGATCATTTTTTATGGATAGACAGTAAATAAAAAGCTTTCTGCAGGATATTAAATTATTTAATAGATTTATCAGAAAATATCACCTTAGAAAGCTTTTGTATTTGAAAAAATACTATTTTTTTTTATTTAATTTTATTTTATTTTGTATTATTATTTTTTTTCTTTTTTGAATGAATTCTTGCATTAAACACGATTAAATTATTATTTTTTGTCAAAACTTGCATTTTTAAATAAAAGATCACTTTAAGAAATCAATTTTTAATGCCCTGTTTTATATTTTGGACTTTATTTACTGAGTTATTTTTCTTGTAGTTTGGTGTTTTTTATATATATTTTTGGAGAGCTAATTTTTCCATTGTTTGTTTGGGAGCAAAAATTTTTTTTAAAAAATGTACCGTATTTTTCGGACTATAAGTCGCACCGGAGTATAAGTCGCAGGGGCCAAAAAATGCATAATGAAGAAGAAAAAACCATACATAAGTCGCACTGGAGTATAAGTCGCATTTTTTTCAAGTAAAAAAAAACGATATTACATCATCCTGGAAGGTAAGTTATAACATTCATAAGTGAATAGAAAACAGGCTGAATATGTGTCAACACATATTCACATATTAGCATCATGAAAACAACGAAAAGGTGTAGCATTTATATAACTTAACAGTTTTATTTAACTATAGCCTCAAGAACTCATCAACTTTGTATCTTTACTGTAATTAATTGCACGCAATCTCACTCCATATCACTAAATCCCTTAAATTCTTCGTCCTCTGTGTCACGTCTGAATAACTTAAGTAAATAAAGTAATTGCATAGATCACCATAAGAGGGCACTCTAGACTTACGGTCTGTATCTCATCTCATTAAAAATTCGTATATAAGTCGCACTGGAGTATAAGTCGCAGGGACATTCAATCTATGAAAAAAACCGCGACTTATAGTCCGGAAAATACGGTAATTAAAATAGATTTCCTTTGCTCCTTTTTCCTGGTTATAGAAGAACAGCCTCTAACTGAAAGAATGAATGAATTAAATGGTTTATTTCAAGCAATCGGGTAATAATATTTAAACTTAATAACTGCTGTTGATCTCTTGAGTGGGAGGAAGCGAACTTATATAATTCCACCCCAGTTCAACCTGGAAATCATTAACATTCCCTAAACAAAGTGTTGCATTTCTTTTTATTTTTTAGATATTTTTTCTTCTTTTGAGCCGATCTTTGATAAAAACATTATTTTCAATCTTCTCAGAACATGCGTTCATGGAAAAGTATCTGATTAGAACATTTTCACTAGATCAGCTGTTTTCCCTCATGTCTGCTCTTATTTTTCTCTTTTTTGAATACAACTTCACATTCAATCATTTGTTTTTCTCTTTTCTTTCATCAGGACTCTTCACAAGGCAACTCAGTTTATCAAATCAACATGATAAACTACATAAAACAGAAGTATTCAGAGCTGCAGGTTGTGGGAGGAAATGGTGAGAAAGTCGTCGTTATGATGTTAAAGTTTACAGACGGACGGATTGTTTCACATGTTTATACGTTTTTGCTGTTTTTCCCTCCTTCTGCAGTTGTTACAGCAGCCCAGGCCAAGAATCTGATCGATGCTGGTGTGGACGCTCTCAGAGTCGGCATGGGCTGCGGCTCCATCTGCATCACACAGGAAGGTACTAAACTCAGTTATCCTCTTCTAAATACAAATATTTTTGTCACTTTATCTGACTACAGCAGAAATAAATATGGCTATTTCTTTGTGACAGTCCCAGAGACCACTCCTTAGTTGTCATGGTGATTTTCTAGATCCTTCAGTCTCTGTTGCCATGGAGACCAGTTTCATGTTCAGACTGGGTCATGCTCACAAAAACAAAAATAGGAGACAAGTTGCAGTAAATCCCAGTGTTTCATGTTCAACCTTTCTTCTCCGTGGATATATTATTATTATTTTTTTTAGTGATGGCGTGCGGGCGACCTCAGGGCACGTCCGTGTATAAGGTAGCAGAGTACGCCAGACGTTTCGGCGTGCCGGTCATCGCTGACGGTGGCATTCAGACTGTGGGCCACGTGGTGAAGGCTCTGTCTCTGGGAGCATCTACCGGTGAGAAACGTTGTAAAGTTGTGGACAAAGTCTCCTAAACTCCTGAATTTATTTCATCCACCTCCCGCCGCAGTTATGATGGGCTCGTTGCTAGCGGCAACCACAGAGGCTCCCGGAGAGTACTTCTTTTCTGATGGTGTGCGACTGAAAAAATATCGAGGAATGGGCTCCTTGGATGCCATGGAGAAGAACACAAGCAGCCAGAAACGATATTTTAGGTATGAGAGAAGTCAGAATACACACTCGTCACTGAAGAAAAATGGCCGTTAAGTGTGGTTGCTCCACAGCGAGGGCGACAAGGTGAAAGTAGCCCAGGGCGTTTCGGGCTCAGTGCAGGACAAAGGCTCCATCCAAAAGTTCGTACCGTACCTCATAGCAGGTATTCAACACGGCTGCCAGGACATCGGAGCCAAGAGTCTCTCCGTCCTGCGGTGAGTTTCAGAGCTCATTTTCACTCAAACGGATGCTAAACATGCGTCTAACAATGTTTGTGTCCTTTCAGTTCCATGATGTATTCTGGGGAGCTGAAGTTCGAGAAGCGGACCATGTCTGCACAGGTGGAGGGAGGCGTTCACGGACTCCACTCGTAAGTCACTTTTGAGGCGGCAAACTTCAGAAATCCGGTTTAATCAAGTAAATTGAACCAAATCAGTTAAAAAAAAGCTACAAAAACACATTAAATAAAAAACATTCCTCAAATTAATTAAAAAGTAGAATTATGAAATGATAATTATATATCACAGAATTAATGATGTTAAGGGTAACTTTCATACTGGAGTTGCAGAGCATGATGTGAAACTTAAGAAATGAGCGACCAATCACAAATTCATCTGCAATACCCAGTTTCAACCATTAGGGGGCAGCACACAGACATTTTAGACTATTTTCAGGAATTAAACATGTTAATTTAGTGAAAAATGTGGCAAAGACCAACAGACAGCACTTTTAGACAGCACTCTTATAAAGTCAACAGCTAAAAAATAATTGATACTTTTTTGACAATCAGCTTTAAGGATTTTCAGCAAAAAGTCAGAGAATTCTCCAAAAGAAATGAAAATAAATGACTTTACTACTCTGTCTTGTGAATAAGCTTTGACCGGGCCTTTTG
>NC_050534.1:15107009-15116951 GCF_002922805.2 Oryzias melastigma | reverse complement strand
ATGATGTGAAACTTAAGAAATGACGCGACCAATCACAAAATTCATTTGCAATACCCAGTTTCAACCACTAGGGGGCAGCACACAGTCATTTTAGACCATTTTCTGGAATTAAACAAGTTAATTTAGTGAAAAATGTGGCAAAGACCAACAGACAGCACTCTTATAAACGTCAACAGCCAAAAATATAGATACACTTTTGACAACTTTAAGGATTTCAGCAAAGAGAGAATTCTCCAAAAGAAATTAAAGTAAATAACTTTACTACTGTGTCTTGTGAGTAAGCTTTGACCTGGCCTTTTGGTTTAGCCTGAAAAACCCCTAACATTTTTAGTGTTCCTCATTCATGGATGAAAACAAAAATCTTCAAAAATCCACTTTTCAATCTAAATGCAGAAGTTTCTATTGTAAATTTTGAAGATTTAATCATATTTTTGCTGCACGTTTTACAATTATTTTCATTTAAACTGTTGGAAAAAACCAAAACAGCACATTTATCCTGCTTTTTGTTTCCCTCCTCATCCCACAACCCACATTTTCACAAACTTCTTTTTTTTTTTTCCTTTTTGAACCAAATGTTAATTCTTTATTTTTGTTCTTTTCCTCTACAGTTATGAGAAGCGCCTTTACTAAAGGGCCGGAATGCACTTCATAACCAATCTTAACGGTGACCAAATGTTAAACCGCCACTTCTGCCAAAACGCCATCCGCCAGGTTCACACACTTGGGTTCTCCCGTGTCATTCCCAATCCCTCTCTTTGTCCCCAGACCGTTGATTTGGGCAGGAGAGGAGCTTTGTAGCAAAACGAGAACCTTCAAACTTTTCCGAACCCAAAACCTTGGACTATACACGTTAAGGAAATGGCACAGCAGGGATTTTTGGAATAACATTTACACCTATCCGAAGACTGTCCAACCATATTTCAATTTCATACACGAATAGAACGAAAAATGTGAATCGATGGATGTGAGAGAACAAAGTGAAGGTACTTTTTCTGTCCAGAACAGCCGTGGTGCAGATCGGCAGTATCTTCCTCCGTTTTTTTGTTTTGTTTTTAGATTTGTCCACTTCCTCTTCACACACTTTCTGCATTTCTACGTTGTTACAGTTAAATTATGTTATTCCGTTCACTCCGTACGTCTCGTTTTTATAGATTCGTGTTTGTTAGCTTATCTGCAATCAGTCCTGCTTTCCTGATGACACTCAAACTTTCTGAGCCAAATAACCCCGCCCCCTCTCTCTGAGTGTTCACGTGGGACCAAAAGCTTCAGATCAGGTACATTTATAAGAGGAATCACAAATGACAATTGAAAATGAACTTGAATACTTTCCAAAAATCTTGATTTCACTCTTCCTGGGGGCTTTGAACTTAGCATGAAGGGGTTTTGATATGCATGTTTGCTTTTTCACTCTATTTATATTCCGCTTTACCTGCATACATACTGCCAAGTGTATTTACACCTCTTCTGGTTTTCTAACTTAAAACTTTTGCAACTTAATTACTTGTTTTGTTGTTTTGCGTTGATGTTGCGGCATACGTTCTCTGTAATAAGTTACATGTTTGTTTTTCACCAGAGATATGCCTTGAAAACAGAGATGGTTAAACACTGCACGCTCAGTCGAAACGTTCGAGTCCACAGACAGTTTTGGTCTCCTTTTCTTAGTTGGTCGTGCAGCTTTTGTAGACGTAGGTTTTTCTACCGTTTTCATACAGGACGTCCCGACTGTGGATGCTGTCTTAATTTTAGAAGCGAAGTTCCTTCTTGCGTACAAGCCGGGAGGACACAACACAGGGTTTGCTTGAAGATGGACCTCAACTGAACTCCAGTTAAACGTAAATGGGGGAAAAAAATAGAAAAATATACACCTGTTTTCAGTTTGAGGCCACTCCCCTCTTAGAGGTCAGGTTTTGAAATGTCTTATTGTCAAATACTAGGTCATTTTTAGTCCATCCGAAAAGCACAACTATCATAATACCAGAGATATATTATTTTTGTGTTGCTCTTGTATGATTTTCAGCCTTTTTTTTTAACAGTTGCCATAGTGTTGTGGCAGCTTCCACAGTCACAGCTGGCAGTTCTGTTTCTGAATGAATGGTGAAACACTCAGTATTTAGTAAATCCATTAGAGGATTATGAGGAAAATCAGAACATGTTTACAGTGAAACAGGAAGAGGAAACTTGCTTTTGCTGTTTATTATGTCAAAAGAATAAATTAATATTCCAGTGTGTGGACTACTGTCTTTGTTCTTGACTTCCAAATACTACAAAAAAAGGGAACACCTAAACAAGTCAATCACACTTCTATGCAATGCTTTGGTGACTTTTAAATACTGGCCGTGTTGTTACTCCCGTGGCCCTACATCAGGGGTCTGCAGCCTGCAGCTCCAGATCCACATGTGACTCTTTTATCTCTCCATGGTGGCTCTTTGGTCAAACATAAACTTAGTCAAAAAAGCCCTTAATCTAACCAAAGCTACTGGAAAAAAAAAAAAATAAAAAAATAAACAAAGCCCGCAAACGAAGACTACCAAGGTCCAACCCCAAACTAACATAACAAAACCCAGCAGTGTAAGACTAAGGACAAAGAAGGGGAAAAAGAACAAAAAAGAAAATAGTGTAAGTTGATATGTAAGTTTTTACGTCCCGGTTGAACTAAAGAAGCCTTGTTTGCTCAACGGTACCTCCAGAATGAACCAATTTTATATGCAAAACAAAAGTTTAATCTTTCATGAGTTAAAATACATATTATCTTGTGCTGCACAACACTGGTAATAAAAAAAAAATCACATTTTGAGATGCTAGGTTCTTTATATATGTTTGCATTTGTTTGTGCCATAAAAGAGGCATAATTAATATTTATTATTAAAAAACAGAAGGTCGTGAATGCAAATCCAAATTTCTTAAAGGCTAAAGTAAGACTATGCGGCTCCTTCTAGGTTTTGATCAGTAAAAATCTGGCCGAATTTGGCTCTCTTACTGATGAAAGTAGCTGACCCCTGACCTAGACATTGTCTACAACCCCCTCAAGTGGCCCAGATAGTGCGACATCAGTGCGAGTTGTGGCAAGAAAGTTTGCGTAGTATCCAGATTATGGAGGTGCTACCAGGAGACAGGGCAGTAACCCCACATCGGAACCTCCTACCTTTGTGCAAGCAGAACCTGCCAGAGCCCTGCAAAATGCCCTACCACTAATGTCCACGTCTGCTCAAACTGTTAGAAACAGGCTCTATGAGGATGGGATTAGGGCCTGATGTCTGCAGGTGAGAGTTGTGCTTACAGCTCAACACCGTTCAAGATGTTTGGCATTTGCTAGATAACACTGAATATGGTAACTGATACCCTGTGCTCCTCACACATGAAAGCAGGTTTATTTGAACACGTGATGGAGAACGTTCTGCTGCGAAATCGTCCAACATGACCGGTTTGGCAGGGGGTCAGTAATGGTTTGTGGAGGGTCGCACAGCTACTGAGTGGAGGTTCTCAGACCCCTTGTGAGACCATATACTGGTACGATTTGTCTTGGGATCCTCCTGATGCAAGACAATTCTAGACTTCATGTGGATGGTGTGTGTCAGCAGCTTCTGCTAAATGAAAGTATTGATTTAAAGGACTAGCCTGCCAGTTACCTAGACCTGAATCCAATTGAGTAGATCTGGGACAGCATGTCTCCATCGGTCCATCCACCACAGACTATCCAGGAGTTGGTGGATGCTTTGGTCCAGGTGTGAGAGGAGATCCCCCAGGAAACCATCTAGTACCTCATCAAAAGTTTACCTAGGCATTGCAGAGAAGTCGAACAGGCATGTATAGGCCACGCCTACTACTGAGTCTCAAAGACATTACACTGAAGTTGGATCAGTCTAGTGTGTTTTTCCACTTAAATATTAAGTGTGATTCCACATTTAGACCTCCATAGGCTAATACATTTAGTTTCCATTAATATTTTTTGTGTAGTTATGTTGTCAGAGCATGCAACCATGTCAGGGGTCTGCAACCTTTAACATTTAAAGAGTCAACAGGGTCACAACTCAGCGGGAGCCATACTTACAAAAATAAGACGCTACTTTGTATTTAAGTTATTTTTGCTAATATGATAAAATCAACGAATTGTTGTTTTTTTATACATGAATAAAACATAAAAAATACAAAAAATATATAATTTCTAAAAATAAAATATATGATGACTTCCTTTCAAAATAAAAGTCATAGGATTATCTCAATGCAGCAAATATTGTAGTAGGTAGTTTAATGTCAGCGGTAACTAAAAAAAAGACTATACAGTTTATTTTATAGTTTTTGTTGAAAATTCATAAACTTGGCTATGTAGAAATAATTCAGAGCTTATCAGTGACCTTTACAGTGTTTTTTGGACCACATGGCACAAATAAAACCCTTTAAACAGTTAACTTTATTTTAATCCTTTGTAAAAATTCTGGTTACTGACCTCAAGTTTCGAAATGCTTTATGAAGTTGTAACGCTTGATGGATTTCTGGAGCGTTGTGGGTACCGCAGTCAGGAGCCTGGTGGAGTGATACGTACTATTCAAATGTTTGTGAATGACTTAAATGAAATTTGACTGTTTTGTTTGATTAACATGCCTGACAGTACTTTTTAAAATGAAAAACATTTCAATTTTCTGTAACCAGAGAGGAGCCTTAAGTTGCAGACCACTCAACTATGTCAAGAATTTAAAACAAATTTTTCATTTGTTCAGGTATAAGATTTGGCTTTGTAGTGTTCACTTTAGTTTTTTTAGCACTATAGTAAAAAAATACACTCATATATTATAAAAGACTTTTATTTAAACAATGTATTCATATGAAACATAAATAAATTAGAATTCCAGTCATAACAAATGCATTAATGAAGCCTTTGAGGAGTAATGCGTGCTTTTACCAGTAGAGGGCACTGTTTGATGAACTTAGAAGCTCTTCTTCTTGGGAGGTTTTAGCTGATTCAACCAAAACAGGATGTAATGATTCATTTAGAAATGTATAACCTCAGTAGTATTTAATTACTTAACTCGATCACAGTACGATCTACTTGAATGTTGGAAAGCAATAACACATACACAAACCAATTCTTGTTATCACCACGTATCAGATCGTAATAAAGACACAAAATGTACAAATTACCTCTTGGCTTTTGACAGTCTTGGCACTTAAATTCTTGGTGATCTCAACTAACCAAACAAAAATCTTAGCAAAACGTCCATAAATGTTTTGGCAGCCACAAGTCCTTCATGGTGTACGTAAAGCTGACATGCAATACTGTAAGAATCCAGTTAAATGGGTACACAGAGGAGACGCTCAGACCCTCCAAACGATCCTTCATCAGCCTCCGTTATAAATCAATGGTCTCGCTGCAGATGCTGGAGGCATCGATTTGTCTGCAAACACTGATGAATTCTTCCTGCACGGATTGATCTGCTGCAGCTGACGGGTTTAGGCTCTCCTGTGAGGCCGACCCCAGAGTTTGGTACTGTCTTTGTGGGTCGGAGGAGGTCAGGAGGTCCGCGCCCTCCTCCTCGAGAAGGAGCTTTCTGTGTCGCCCTGGGCTAGGACAAAGGACCAGAGAGGAGCCTCCCAGAGAGGCTCTGTAGAGGGAACAGGAGGAGGAGCTGCCTCTCCAACGTTCAGGGGATGAAGAGCAGGAGGATGAGCACTTGGAAGGGGCGTCACCTTGGGGCTGAGAGGCCATCTCCAAGCAGGACGAGGTTCGATAGAGACCTGGGTCGGCCGAAGGAGGGTCTCTGCTTGGAAGTGTCCAGTGGTTGTTTCCAGATATGTCGCTGCAGCGAAAAGGCCTTGCAGGACTGAAGAGGCTCATTGGAAATAAGGCCTCACTGAAGAGTGCTTCATCAATGCTGCGGCGCAGGTTTATAGGCGAAGGTGGCCGCAAGTCGGTGGTAGAGTCACTAGTAAAAGAAGATCCACCTGAAAGCTCCCTACCGCCCACATCCTCAGGTTTCTCTGAGCTCCTTAAGTCCATACTCATCTCCAGGTCTCTGTACGCCAAGGCCCGGTTACTGTGGTAGAGGAGATCCAGCCCATTTAGGCTACTGCCGAGCCTTTCGTCCATCAGAGTGTACAGAGGCAGGCTTTCCGTCTCTGTAAGCCCCACAGTGTCAACGATGGCTAGCTTCTCATGTTGGGTCAAAGTCCATTGGTAGCTCCCTGGAAGAATGGGAGACTTTGATGACAGCAGTTCAGTCCAGCAGCTTCCAGCCCCCGGAAGCTGGTCAGAACAATAGATGGGTTGCGCAACCACAAAGGCTAAGGTGAGGCACACCCCAAGCTCACAAACTCTGCAGCTAAACTGAAAAGCCCACCAAGGCCAAGGATGGAAGACCTCCTTCCCACCAGCAACACCCATTGCATTGAGCATTGCGTACAGCTGAAGGCCCGCACACGCTAAAGAAAACAACGCTGAAAGACAAACCATGATAGCTGCACGGTTCCAGTCCCGGCTGTCGGCGAAGGGGCAGCGGTTGTAGCGCTCGGCAGGAGTAGGAGATGTGTTGTTCAGGTGGTAGATGTGCTTCGAGTCTGCCCTGACGTAGATGTAGAAAACAAAGTAGGCAGCAGATAGAAAGGTTGCCAGCGCCACAAAGGCTCCACGGGAGATGAGCGACAGAAAGAGGCACAAGTGAGGCTTTTGCTGGTAGAAATTCAGCAACGTGGCTGGACCAAACGCAGCAGCAAAGTGCAACACAACCAGACAGGCCAGGAAGCATGGTCTCTGGAAGGCAGAGTAGGAGAGCTGCATTCTTGAACGCATCGAAAGAAGGAGAAAAACCAACCCAAACGCGGCAGTGAGACATGGAAAAGGCGCTTCGTAGAGCATCAGCGAGGCCTCGGTGGAGCTAATGCGATCTTGATAGCCGTACGCATCGTACAATAGCGAGAACGACCGGATGCTACCTGCAGCTAGGAGGAACAGGCTGACCAGAGTGAAGTAGCCACATCCAGATGGACACCGCAATGGCAAGCAGAGCAAATTGAGGGCAGAGGCAAGGGTCAACAACGCAAAAACACACCCAGTGCCATAGATGTGCGCCTCCCAGGCCAGACCCCAGGCTGCCATGGCACTGTTCCAGTCCGTATACAGAGGCACCAACATGGGTGGAGCTGGCAGAAGAAGAGGATTGTTTGACTGGTTTATAGCAGAGGTGTTCTGTGTGGGCTTCATGTCCACTGAGGCTGTAATATTCCCAGTTGAAGAACCGTTACAGATTCCAGAGAACTCTTTGTTGCAGTCTGGAAGCAAGGTGAAGTCAGTTTTAGCAGGAGCGGACATCCAGTCTTCGGTATACGGAAGAGTAGAAGGAGTTTCCAAAGGATTCCCTGCAAAGGAGGAACACAGACTGGTTGTAGATATTTGGTGGAATAAACAAAATGACTATCAAACTGTCAGTAATGGAACAGAAAAGAAAAAAAGTCACAAACATTTTCCAGTAAACCATTTTCTGCTAGGGGTGCAGAGAAAAATCGATTTGTGATATATCGCGATATTTCATTTGGGAATACTTTAATTGATTTAAAATGCTGACAAGATTATATTTGGTTAATTATTTATGAGTGTCCTTTATACTTTTGTTTTCCACCTAAACCTCCCACCGTGAGCGTCTTTGGGCAGCTCTACACCCCACCAAAACAACAACAAGATCTGGTGAGAACCAGCCTGTTGTTATGAGATATATACTACTTAGTTTTTACTTTAATGGGTACCGAACCAAAACTCTCTACCACGTCGCTGCCAGTATCATATATAAACTCCTGTTCAAGAACCGTTCAGACTCCTGAACCGTTTAAATGCTAGATTTAGCAATGTTAGAAATAAATAGAAATTTATTTCCTCAATCATAGTATTAAGCTACTCTATTTTTTGTCTTATACTGAAAAATATATCATTGTGGAAATCAGACAATTTGACTGTTCCCTTCAAAGACATTTTTTTTTATTTACCAAAAGAAAAGCAGCATTAATTTGTAGGTAAAAGCAACTTGTACATGAGATACAGGGATCATTAAATAAAATTAATTTTACCATTTTATTACAGTGAAAGAAATATTAATATTCAGGTAGAGTCATACTCTTAAAAAAGAAAGGGAACAATTGTTCTGGTTCAGTCTTTGGATATATTGCGATACATATCGTATCGTCAATACACACCCCTATTTTCTAAATCACATCTGCAATCGTTTTCAAACTGATGTTTTTGTCAACTACTGATTAACAACAATTAGAATAACTAAGAAATGAAAATTAAAGCTTAATTTTTGTATAAAACGTCCTCTATTATGAGAAAAATATGTTTAGAAACACCAAAAACACAATTTTCATCATTTTAATGTGCAATTCTGTTTGTTTTAATTTAACTTGGAATACAGAATAGCCCTTTCTTCTCATTTTTAGATGCAAAAACACAAAAAAATGTTAAGCTAGACTGTCAAAGTAAGAACTTAACATGGTAGGAAATGTGAAATTATACGTTTTAAATGGAAGCGACCCCCACAGATAAACAAAATTATGGCATATCTTTCATCTACGTGTTTTTATTTTTAATGTCATTTTCATTTTTACCACAAAACATGAATCTATCAGTTGAAATTAATTTGTGGAAAAAGTGGAACCCAGCAAAACGGGTGTGCATATGCGTGTGGGTGTAGCTGCCCACTCAAAACCGCAGAGCCAATTTTCCCTACAATATATAAATCATCTGGAGTTTTTATGTAATTTACCCATGCTATACAGCTATATGTAATATATAAATATACATCACTCAAACAAACCACTTCACACAGTTTTATGTCCTACAGCTGGACATAAAGGCTCATTTTTTTACCCTCCTACTTACTTCTGATCTTCACACTCAGCTTTTTATTTATTTTTTTTCTCTGAACGTTCCCATCGCAGAGAGAGACTGTTCCCTTCTTTCAAAATAAAAGCATTCTTCTATTGCTGTGACAGCATTGTTGTCTTTACAAAGATAAGCTCTGCTAGTTTCAGAAGAGCCAAGCAAGACAATAACTCCTCCATAAAGAGCCTCCTGCTATAAAAGACCACAGGGACGGGCGGCTGCAGCACGGTCACGATGGATTGCCTGTGCAGTTAATCACAGAGCCGATGGCTTTTATGAAGTGTAACATAAAAGCATTTTGCAGTAATACACATGTTGCATACATATATTTTGCCAATTAAAGTGCAAGCTTATTTTTTTAAACTGAATGTTCACCTGGAGAATACATTAAACTTTTATGGACTCAAACATGAAACGAGCAGTTTTAAATCTTTGTATATGCAAACCATAAATCACTTTTTTTATATTTTACTTCTACATCCTGTATGTTCGTGTTATTTTTCTAGCGTTTCCCACCCTATCCTGCTTTCAAATTGAGCTTTAGTTGATGATTTCCCTTTTAGACATGCCTTTAAAAAGGGGGGAACTCCCTTAGGTGGATTTGTTATTTTTAAACCAGCACACACGGCCCCGCTCTCTTTAACTGCCCTTTAAGTGTCCTATGAAAAGAAACCTTTTTTCCCAGATTCTTTTTAAAACTTTCATTTTTTATGTTAAGAAATATGAAAATGTCTGATCAGCTTTTTGTCTGCGCTGACATTCAGATGGAGTGGGAGAAGAGTGTTTTTCATCAGCGCCTTCCCGCTGTTTGTCTTTATCGCTTCTTTGTTTACTGATCTCACAGCTGAGTTGGTGTCGGAGCTTGTCATAAAAATGTCAAGCTTAAGGACGGACTGTCACATTCAGCTGACAGAGCTCCTCCGAGTGTGATGCTGCAGTTTACTTTCGCTCTGAGCTATGCTGAGCTTCATCTTTTCCTGAGCAAAGACAGAATGACACTTCTGCTTTGCTGCGTTTTCTTTGTATTTCTTATTCTTTCAAAATAAAACACTGTGATTCTTTTTTTTTTTTTTTTTTTT
>NC_050534.1:15088843-15106996 GCF_002922805.2 Oryzias melastigma | reverse complement strand
TTTGCAACCCAGTGGTACTTCCTATATGGAACACGGAAGTAGGGGGGCTTGCTTCGTCCAGTTATTTTATATACAGTCTATGGTTTTATGTATACTCTATGTAAAGCTAAATAATGCGGTAAACATTTTTGTGTTTTATTAATTACCATATTTTCTTTAATCCATGAACATTTTAAAGGGTCTACCATGCTAAATCGCTTTTTAATTTTTTTTAGCTTTTAAGTACATTACAATGCTCATTTCACATTATAAACAACTCCGATACAGTATTTTGAGTCGTTCAGGTATTTCTGAGTAATCCTAAAAACTTGCGCTCTGAGCATCAGCCTCTCCCAACCCATGAAAACGAGCGTGTTCTCACAAGTTGATGTCACAAATTGAGAGCAGCTCCTTTCAGGAAGGGTCTGCGATGCCGTAATCGCATAGGAAAAAATCACAAAAATAATTAATATTTCATAAAATTTGTTCTATAGTGCCCTAAAAGTAATATATAGGATCATAAATATATATATATATATATATATATATAAATATAGTTTACTCTGAAAGAGTTAAGAAAAGCCTGGTATAGGCTCTTTAAAACACAAATCTGACATATAAACATGCTAACACAGAAAAAAACTTAATATTTGATAAATAATGACTGAAGTAATGTAATGTTTCTAGAGGAAATTGGATTTACTTTGCCCTAGGATTCCATCAACTGTAAAGATCAAGTAAAATCAATTAATCGATATTTAATTTAAGGAACAAATCTGATTTTTAACAACTAAAACTTATCATTTTTACATCCTCCAAACGCTTAAAATTACAAATTGCTAAAATATTTACGTTTTTTGGTCTAAAAAAATCAAACCATGCAAACCCTGAAATGCCAATTTTTTTTTGCAGGTAATCAGGTTAAAACAATCTGTTACTTAACTGAGAATTGGTCATAAAGCAACAAATTATATCATTAACGTTTCACTAAATGTAAAAAAAAAAGGAAAAGTCGATTTAAAGTTTGCATAAAACTCAAAAGTCCAGACAGGAATGTCGAACATTTTTGATTTTCAGTCCTTACCAACCATTCAACCTTTTAACTACCTGCTCTACCACATTTTAGAGCACATTTTAAAAACATATTTAAAAAAAAAATACTCACCCGAGGCAATAGAAGAATACAATATTTTTCATTGATTTTTTTTCTTTGCAAGTTATTTAAGGGTAATTAAAATTGCTACAAAAAGCCCCCAAAACAGTCACAGCAACAATCATAAATACTATCCTAATAATGTATTTTTCTTTCTCAAAACTGTGAGTCTTTATGTGATGCAGCCAAAAGCTGCAGCTGCTTGAAATGAAGGCTGAACTGAAGTCTCACTGTGTGGCTTCAGCAGCAATCTCATCTCATCATAACAGACAGTAGCTTTGTGGGAAACGTGACTCGAGAGTAAAGCAAACACGCAGCATGAATGCGAGGGGTCCTGATAAAGTAGGTGAGATTCGGCGCACAGTTATGTCAACGACTCCACCGCCCGTTTGTTTGCTCTCAGGGCCGACGGCTTGTGTGCCCGTGGTGTCGGGCTGAGTGGAAAACATGATGGGTTTTGAATTAGTGCCATGTTTTCTTGGCCTCGGCCGTGTCGCTTGGTGTCGGCGGTTTCAGCTGCAGTGAGAGGACGGATGAGAGCTGCCTGATCGTACACGCACATTCCTGTGGGAACGAGTTTCTCGCGGTTTTAGACAGTTGACACATCTGAAGAGGATCAGAAGAAAATCTGTGAGCGCCAAGCATCCAGCAATGAGGGCAAGAAAAAAAGGACAGAATTTATGTTTCATTGTCTTTCCATTTCAAGGAAATACGTTGTACTTTTCATTAAATAAAGTAAAACTATAAAGTGTATCTTATTGCAATTAAAGTCCCACTTTGATCATCGTTTGATCAATTGTAAAACTCCTGCTAGCTTACAATAGACTTGTAATATTGGAGCTATCCAGTTGAACACCTTTGAGCCAGATAAAAGTTAAAGTTCCATTAGTTGTCACGCACCGCAGTGTGAGATTTGTTCTCTGCATTTGACCCATCCCCTTGGAGAGTGGTGAGGTGCAGACACAGCTGCGATTGGGACCTATTTGGTGGTTTAACCCCAATCCCAACTCTTATTGCTGAGTGTCAAGAAGGGAGGTACTGGGTCCCATTTTTACAATCTTTGGTAAGACTCGGCCAGGATTTGAACTCATGACCTTCCAGTCTCAAGGCGGCGGACACTCTACCACAAGGCCACTGAGCTGGTACAAGCTAGATACCAGCTCGAACGAGGAATACAAAGACGTACACGGATCTAGTCGTCTACAAGTGAATGCATCAGAATGGAGCTTGTGGCCTGCCATAGTAGCTCTACGTCACACCAAAGCTTTTTCCAATGGCATTTTTGTCTGCTCCTTATTCACAAGGATTTGAATAAAGAAATACTCAGAAACATCGCCAGAAAAATGGCACAAAAACATTTCAAAACACAATTTTCATTGGAGTAGTCCTTTAAGGGTATATTTAGACTGGAAAAGTCCATTGGTCCGGACAGAGTCCGCTTTCTTCGGTCCGGATCGAGTCCTGAACCTTGCATTTAGTCTGTAATCAGATTGCCTTTCAAACGGACATTTCTGTGTCAAACCAAAGCCTGGAAACAAAACCACATGACTAAACATCTCTTCAGTCATTGGCCAGGAATTATGAGGCCGGAGAAAACGTATCGGAAGTTCTGACCACCACTGGAAATGTCATACACATTCATACACCATTGAAGCCTCACTGGAGGCAAGAGGGTGAAGTGTCTTTCCTAAAGCTACAACAGCAGTTGACTGGACAGAGCGGGGATCAAACCGCCGACTTGCTCAACCACCTGAGCCACTGGTGCCCAGATTTATATTTCACAGACCAATGTTGAACATCTGTATCAACGTCAGGAACAATACTTTTTACTGCTACTTTGGCATGGAAGAGGCGGTTACTGACGTCTAAGACGGTTCGCTGATAAGTGTTTATGGCATAGAGATTGTCGTGAAAATGGTGTGAGAAGTAATGCGTATTGCGTTACTGCATTCATCCAACCAAATTTCAATTTCAGTGGCTTTGTTACTCTGTTTACACCTCATAATACACCCTACAGTGACCGTTTTGGTCCAGTTGTTCCACTCCAAGCATGGAGTCTATTCAGACTCAGAGGAAACCAGAGCCCAGTCTGGAAACAAACTGAGACCACCATAAAAGATGGGTCAGAGAGCGGTTCCTGGTCCAGGACCAGTGCCTTCAAACTGACAATTCTCCAGATTATCGGAGGAAACAAACTGTTTCTCTTTAAGCGAACCAAATGTGTCCAGACTGAATAAACCCCTAAAAGTGTTATTTTTTTTCAATTGTAAATGTAGAAATTTACATCAAGAGAAACTTAGTTTTGTGCATCAAAATGATGAGTTCCCTGCCTTCTAATTGGTCCTTTGTGACAGTTTATGAATTGTTTTATTATAATAGATTAATGCAAATCGTCGATGCATATTCCAAGTCAAGTCTGCATCAGGAAAACAAAACATTTTACTTGCCTTGCATCTTGATTACACATAAAAACAAAGAGATTATCAAACCTGCACCTGTTTGTGCGCACATTGAAAAGCTTGAATAGCTGGTCGCATGGAGGGAGACTATCAGCTGATATTAGCCTGTTGCTGTAGCTTTGATTGCACTCCGACTCACTGCCACACTTATGATTTATTTATCCTTCGACTGGCTGAAAACTCCTATTTTCATGCACATAATTTCTAGCTGCTTTACTTGTATTTATCCTGAGCAAATCATGAATGTTTTCATTTTAATTTTGAGGTTTGAGGATCCTGGTTAGATTCTAATGATAATGTAGCTGTACTTCTGTAAGGTGGCAAATAATACATTTAATTTCATTCTATTTTACTTCAAAAGAAAAACGAAAGGATTCTTTTGATGTCGGAAGGTCTCCGAACATGGTTCTCTAACTGGCTGCCTGTTGATTCTGCATCCGAAGACTCCATGTTGCTTTAATCTGATTGCCTTCATTTTCAATCAGGCTCTCCTCAGAAAAAGCAGTTTAGTGGGAGCTTTAGTTAGAGCACGCACTCCAAGCAGGAGACAGCTGGCTGTGACGGAGCTGTGAAACTGTAATGTAATGTTTCATTCTCTGCTGCAAAAGTTCCATTCAAAACTGTTCCTTTTTTTTAAATACAATAGCTTTGCTTTTTTTTTTCTTACTGTTACAATCAAACATCTGCTGCGCAGACACTAAAGCTTTGATCAAACAAACCAAATAACTCCACGGCGCTCCATCGACACGGCACATTTGACGAGTCTATTTTTGAAAATCACTCGACATCATCGGCTATTCCGAGCGGTTTAATGTGGGTTACATCTGCTGCTGTGAACTGGGCCGAAAGCTTCGAACAACCCGACAAGATGATGGATGCGCGCGGTCCATTCGAATGGGGGATCGTGAAAATGATCATTGATTTTTGTATTTAAGCAAACTCAACCTAAACCGTAGTGTGGAACGTGTCGGGTACACATCAGGTTAATACATGCTTTGTTTACAAAAAGATGGTAGTTCAAAATTGTATTTTTTTGTTTAATATTAATATTTGTGCTCTCTAAAAAATAAGTTACAAAAATAAAACTAAAGTCACTTGAGACTCTCCAAAGAAAATTATGTTTTTAACATGTTTTTGTTGCATTTTTTCATGATGGACATATTTAAAGAAAATTAAACAAAAAATTAGATGTCTAAGAATGTCTTTATTCATATTATTGTGAATCAGATTAAAATGCTGTCGAAAAAAAAGAGTGTATGTATGATGTTGAAAATACGCTGGGTGGGCCACAAGCTTCACTCAGAGAAGGGAAAACTTGTATAATTTTGATAAAATATTTTTTTATGGAGATTAAAATATTGAAAGTTATTTAATTATTAAGTTGATTTATTCTGGAATAATATTCCTGCCTGTTTATTATTCAAAATTATGTTTAAAAGTTATGGTTTTAAAAATGGGCATTCTGCTAGCTTTTTGGGCTATTTTGGCATTTACTAAGGTTTTTTTAAGCTATTTTGGAGTTGAGCTATTTCAGCTACTTGCTAACTGTTTTGGCTAATTTATACTTTTTTCAGTTTTTTAGGATATTTTAAAGTTTAGCTGTTTTTTCAGCTACATCCTAGCTCTTTTGGCTAACCTAAGTTTTTTTTTTTTTTGTGGTTATTTTGGCATTTAGCTAATATTTTAGCTGGCTATCAGCTTCAGCGTTTTCCACTGTTAGCTTCAGGGTTTTTGCTATCAATTTCAGCATCTTCAGCGGCCAAATTCAGCTTACAGCATTCACACTAGCATTATCGCAGGTAATGCTATATATCTACCTCATAATTATGTTAAAAAGGTATGGTTTTAAAGTTTTAAAAATGTAATTTAGTGTGTTCAATAAATGTCTTGTTCGGCCCACGACCAAAGGTGTTTTTTGGATTTTGACCCCTTGTGCGATTGAGTTTGACACCCCTGCTCTACACCAAATCTCCCACAACTCAGAGGTAAATTTCTAGTGAACTACTGATGCTCAGCACAAACTATGACAGTTTGACTGAGAGAGCTTTTAAAAAAAAGATCAAAATATGATTGGATTTGAGTCTTTAAAGCGACAAAAGTTCATGGTTGACCTTTAACAGGTAAAAAAAGTTTCAGATTTTATCCCTAAATATTAATGTGCTTTAAAAAAAAAAGGTTTAACGCAGCAACCTATTATATGTGAAAAAGAAGTAAAAAAGCAAAGCATAAAATATATTTTCATTTTTATTAACTGAACTCAATATGAATGCTTTTTTGATCTATGAAGAAAAGTTTTTTTTCAGTTTTTATTTCCATTTTAACAAGTTTTGCTACATTTTTAATCGGCTCTGTAGAAAGCTTTCTAGTATCTCTAACGGCAGAAACAGAGTTTCTTCATTAAGCTTTCTTTGATGGAGGCGGAGGAGGTCAGGCATCACTGCGAACCGACAGGCCATTTATTCATGTCAGACAGAACGTTGACAGCAGGAGCTGGCGTGGAGGTGAGCCGCTTGAAAAGCAGCCGGATAGACTCGCTGCTTGATATACTGGTCAAATTAGGGGTGTCTTGATCCGATCATGTCCTTTCAGACTCAACCGGAATCGGATGTTGGATCCCGATCAGGGATTGGATATCACTTTAATTAAATTTTTGATCAATGCTTTATATTTAAAGCTTATTATGTCAAATGAATACTAGAATCATGACATATCATGACATTTTATTGCTGTAAAAAGCAGCAGAAAACCATGCTAGTTTGATCAGGAGATGAACAAAACTAGCTCAGAAAAGTCAGCATGGGCTCAATAACTGTTTTAATAAACATTAAAAACTTGACAGCAAATGTTTTATTGGCTTGTCTTAACGAAAATAATGACCTACAAAGGGATTTCAAAAGAGAAACTTTGTCTTTTTAATAATAATTGAACGGGGAGACGGCAATGAGGAAGCTGCTAAGAGACTGTCTATAAAGTACGGGAATAGATCAGATCCGTACCGGTTCCAGACGTGGTATTGGCTCCGGGCGCATTACCAGATGTGGACCGGTTTGGGGTTAGAGCTCTGGGTTAGAGTACCGGTACCGGCTGCATTCCGAGATTTGGTCCACAACCAGTACCACGACAAAGGGAGAGTCTCTGAATGATAAATGATGCGCCGCTTTTCTCTGCTTCAGAATCTGCTGGAATGATGATGATCGTGTTAACGGTTGAGAAGTTATGACAGGTCAATGAACATTAACTCTGGAGCTAAAGCATTAAAGAGTTAAGCGTTAAATGACAAAATAAGGTGAATAAAACCTGGATCTGTTTATAAAATGTGTTTATTTTTTTAAATGTGTTACAAAAGTAGCGACAGATACTCAAAATCAGATGACGCTAAATCGGATCGTGGCCAAAAAAAAATCTGATTGGGAAATTCATAGATCAAAATTAACAGCTGATGTATATGGAGAGAAAATGGACTCACCTGATTTGTGTGTGTGTGTAATTCTTCATTTGTAACTTGTGTCTGCAAGTTTGTGTGTAATTTAATGCACTTGAAAATTGTGTATTCATATGTAAAAAAACTACAAAATAAATTTACACACGTACAACTTTAAATTACAACATCTTGAAACAGACTACACACACAAATCTTAAAAAAGTATTTACAAATCGCTTGTTACACATACAAAATTTACATTTACAAACAAATTTAATTTGAAATTTTTTCATGTCTCCTTTATGTCATTATCCATCCATCCATCTTCTTAACCGCTTTGTCCCTTTCGGGGTCGCGGGGTGCTGGAGCCTAACCCGGCTGCTGATAAGCGAAGGCGGGGTTCACCCTGGACAGGTCGCCAGTCTGTCTCAGGGCCTCAATCACACACCCATTCACTCTCACATTCACTCCTAGGGGCAATTTAGAGTCACCAATTAACCTATGAAGCATGTTTTTGGACGGTGGGAGGAAGCCGGAGTCCCCGGTGAAAACCCACGCATGCACGGGGAGAACATGCAAACTCCACACAGAAAGGTCCCAGCCGGGATTCGAACCGGGGCCTTCTCGCTGTGAGGCGAGAGCGCTAACCACTGCGCCACCGTGCAGCCCCTTTATGTCATTATGTTTTGGTAATCCACCTCATTAGAGAAAGAAATGACATCAAATCAAGATGAAAATGTGTTTGTTTTATTTGTGATTAATAACATAAATGCATATATATACCGGTATATATTTATTGTAAACCAGAATATACTGAGGGCTTTTTTTTTTTAAACAGGGACTTTAGTTCTAATTTAATTGAAGGAAAAACAGAAACTTGAGAAACGCTGCATTCATGCAGTGTTGGAATGATCGGAAAAATGACTGTCAAACTCTGAAAACACAAAAATAAAAATCTTTGGTCAGCAATCTTTCGATCTCTCATTCTTAGACACACTGTTATATTTCTGGAAGTTCACATCCATTTGTTCACTGTTGGGGGGCACTAGTTTTTAAAATAGCGGCTTGAATGAGCACTTTTCCTTTCCCACTGGAAGCAATTAGCAGGAAAAGGGCGCAGAGTTTTTATTCGCTGTCTGACAGATGAACAGATTTAGAAGTAAAAAAGCTGCAGAACCGATTACAAAACAATGTTCTTCAAATAAAATACAGTAGAAGGGAGTCTTCTCGTCTCACCTGTGCTCCTCGGCAGGGATACTGTTAGCTGCGTTGTGGATGCTGTAGATTCGTCTGCCAAAGTTGAAGATGAAGGAGACGCACCTTCCTCTTCCTCCTTGATCTCCGTTCTTGGCAGCTCTGGGAAAACACGGGCAGTTTCACCTTTGAGTGATCTCAAAGCAACCGAGAACATAATTTAATTTCTACTACAAGGCATTGCTTCTCCAACGTTACCCTGTGTGAAACAGATTAGCGAACCTGGAGCTTGCCAAAGGAAAGTTTAACCCTCTCCGTTCTCCGCTCTCAGCACGTCTGAGACTGTAGAAAATGGAAGGACTATATATTTTAACCCAGTTCTGTCAGGGACAGCCTATCATCCACTTAGTTGTAGGCACTCATCCATAGCTCAGTAGACCGAGTCTCTGTGCTCTAATTACACTGACATCCTCACGTGCGTGTGGATGGGTGTTCTTCCATGTGCAACTTGACTGAAAGGAAACCCTCGGACCGTCATGTCATTCCCATTTCCCTGCTTCGCTATGGGTCACTGCTGAAATATGTTCACGTAATTACCAGCGAAATAAAACCGTCAATAAGGAGACGTGCTAAGGTGTGGAGAGCCATTGAGAGTATTGTTAAATCAGATTGGAGGCTGGTATCTGAACAAAACAATATTAGTCATGCCTAGAGCGTAGAGTTAATCATCAGGGTTAATTACTCCCAAAGACAAATTCATTTTTTGCATCATTAAACTCGACAAAGCTGGTGCTTTGTCTTGGTCAAGAAAAAAAATGGAGTAATTACTTGTAAAAGCTGTGTTTACTGGATGAAACAACTTCACCAGTTACAGGTTTGCTTTTAAGCTAAGATTTTTGATTTAAGTCTTGGTAGAAATTGTTCAGGGTTTAATGGATTTTCATTTGGACTAAAGTAAAGACATCCACTTGACAGCAAACACACAAACATTTGATTGAAATGTAATTGTTGAAACGGCTTGAAGTCAACTGTAAAACATTACATTTGTGAGTCTGTTGTTTTTGTAAGGCACAAAATTGTTACTGATGCCATTTCTGCACCTACTCTGTTCTAAACAATATTAACCTCACAGTTTTTCTAATGTAGTGAATACATACTTTTATAGAGCCGTATAGCCTCGTTTCCACTGAGCGGTCCGACATTTTGAGCGTTTCCATTGTTAAATGTCATAAAGCAGTACCGAACCGGTACATAGAAGTTAAAAAAAAAAGTACTTGTTTCTGGTGTGCTAGAAACAGTATTAATTCTTTTTTTTTTAAATTCCATTGTCCGTATATTTCCATTCATGGTATGTTTTTTCTGAATTCTTTAAGCCTAATGGAAAGAAGACATTTTTAGATTTCTTTTTAATGTTTTTCTTAATTTTTTAAATGTTTAACTCTAATTTAGGGTTTACAAAATGTTTTTTTTTTTACTTAATTAGAAATAGAAAGCCTTTATCGCCATTATACTTGTTACTAGCAGAAGTTGTTGATACAACAATACAGATAAATAAATAGAAAAAATAAAAGAATACCTTACGTTACAAAGAAATGTACAAAAATCACAGAGGAATGTGCAAGTATCAGGTGACCTGTGGATGGAGATTGGTATTCAGTACAGTCCCAACTTTTAGAAAGAAACTGTATCTGAAATTAGTTGAAAATTAAGCAAAAAGAAACAAGATTTGAGCAACTTTCTTGATATAAATGCCATTATTGCTTGGGTAATACAGCAAATAGATTATGAGCAGCAAAACTTTATTTTTTGTCTAAAATATCCATTTGGTCAAGACAATATTTTTTGGTTCTGTTTTCACAGATGTAAAATATTAAAAATCATAATAAATAGATATATAATTAAAATTCAGATTTTTCATTAATTTATACTGTAATTCTGTATGTACAAAAAAGAAACTTGGAACATTTTAGAGACAAAACTATTGACTCAACAAACTGAGTTGAACTTGTCATTTTTAAGTACTTTTTCCGGATATTCTAAACACTTAAATGAAAAACAAATGAAAAAAGATAAGTTTATATAAAAAAAGGATTATGTTGCACGTAATAACAATGTAAGCCTGAGTTAACAATTAAAACCAGCAGAAGTGTATTAACTGGGATGACAGAGAAATGTACATGAAATGAATGCAAAGAAGATTCATTTTGAGACTTAAAATTTCTTTCATCAAATTACATCATGCTTCTGGATTTCTAGTACTTTTGAACCCTGATTTTAATAGGATGTGCAGTAATCCTCGTGTATCATAACTGTTCCTTTAGTCATTCTCTTGAGGTTCATTAAAGTCTTAGAATTATAAAGGATATTAAAAGCAAACAGGACTGAATAAAATACATTATGAGATTAAAATTCTAAGAGGGTAACCACAGATCTATTTGCATCAAAGCCTATTTTCAATGTAGAATCTATAAAGCAGCATCAGATATGCACATCACATGCTCTGTGTCTGCAGTAAATCCATTTTCATTATCAATCAAACCATGTCTACTCTTTATAGCTTCAATTACATCAAAAATACATCCTTTTAGGTAGCGGTGGGGTGTGCTAAGGGTCTAAAGATGGTGCTACAGCACAGAAATAGTGGGAGGAGGGGCGGGTACATGATAAAATATATCTTATCAGAATGAAAGTCACAGGAGAGGTTTCAGGAAGCCTACATCCCCAACCTGCTCATTGCGTTCTCTCATCTTTCCCTGCTTCCTATAATTGCCCTTTTTTATGTTCTCTTTATGGAGGATCCAGATGCAGAGCATTGGTGCTTGCTACACACCAGAATTTCACTGTAGCAGCCCCGAAGGTGAAGGGATTGTGCAGATATTTAGATGTCGCATGGGATGATTTATGAAAGTGCAAGAATTGCTTACCACCTTCGTCCTTCAGCGAGATATAATCAGTAAATTATATATATATATATATCAACTATATATATATAAATAATGTATATATATAAGTATGCATATATAACATATATTATATATATATATATATATATATCAACTATATATATACAGAATGTATATATATAATGTATATGTATATATAACATATATATATATACTTATTTAATATATATATATATATACACATATGATATATGTGTATATATATATGCATGCATATATACTGTATATATAAAATCAGTAAATTAACTCTGAGCAATTTCAGAACAAAAACACAGAGTCTAGAATTGTCTTTCGCCCTTGTCTAGACACCTTCACAGTAGCCTGAGCTGATGTATATCAATAGAGGGATTTGTGTTTGGAGAAAGGCTGCAGTCAGAAAAAAAGAGAGGGGGTGGAGGCGACTGCCTGCCGCGAAGCCCGTTCACCTTACAAACAAGCACCACAGCAGACGGTCCGCTGGTGCTTTCGCTGAGTGTGCGCTTGGAATATTGATACACAGACCCTGCTGCCCTCCCCTCCCCGAACGCCACATGGTGCACAGCTCAAAACAAGACCAAATATGACCCCAGCAAATGGATTTAAGGAGTTCCACTTTCAAGATAAACAAACAAACCGTCCTTTTTCTTTTTGTAAATTTGTAAAGAAAATCAAAACAACTTGTTGTTTTTTTTTTGTAATGTTAAGTAATCTTTTGTAGTTTGAAACATGATGTTGCTCTTCAGTCAAAATCTGCAAAAATCCACTAAAGACATAAAATACTGCCCCCTCCCCCCCCCAAAAAGCTTGTCCGAAGCCCAGTGAAGCCCTTGGCTTTTGGAGCTTCTTTGAGTTCACCAAAGACTCTTTTAGCTAATTATCGAATGTTCATTGACGTTGCTGTGATCAATACATTCAATCCATTGGTGTCTCAAAGCAGAGTCTTAGGGAAAAGAATGAAACCTAACATCAAAATGTTTTTTTTTATTGATTCACAATCCTTTACAAATGCAGTCAAATGAGCCGCCGTTCGCATTTCTGTGGTCGCATCAACAAGCTCCGTAGAGATTTCCCAGCGTTCTCGGCACTGCTACTATAAGTGTTGAATCACACTCACTCAAAAAATCATCTACGATCTTCTCTTCTCCAGCACCTGAGCTAGATTCTAGCCGGGCCAGATTAGGGGTTTAGCGCATGTGCAGCAGAGCTGTTGTGAGGTAAAGAAGGCTCATTAATTCAAACAGAGCCCATCTGCAACAGTTTGATTAACAGCAATTTAAAAGGAGAAATACTCGGAAATGCAAAAAACGAAATGATTTCTTCTTATATTTGTTCTCTTTCATAAGAAAAATGCCACACAAACATGTTAAAAACTCAAAAAACAGATTTTCATCTGAGGGAGACGTTAAGAGCTAATTAAACGGTCAAGAAAAAGCCCCCCCCCCACTGTGACAGCTTTAGTTCCATAAAAGAGGCTAAATTTACTTTCACCTACAGCCATAAAAATCAATGACAATGTGTGAAATCATGAGGAAAACACATTAAACCGCCCTTGAACTTCTGACCTCTGTCTTAAAAAAGACAGCGGTTTTATGAGTTTAAAGCAAACCACTACAGTTCATACGTTCATATGTCAACTGTTTCACTTTTAAAGCCTGTTTTTAGACTAATACGTTTTATTCAGTGTCACTATGGTATCAGCACTAGTGAAACTATTACGCTTGATTAAATAAGCGAGGACACTAAATAGAGGTCAAACATCTCCATAATTGCCAAATACATACATTTATATAGTAGCCAACATGATACAATTATGGCATTGTTGTCATAGCAACTATCACATGCTGAAAAAATAGCTTCATCTGCAAAGTTTAAAGCTATTAAATGCTTTTACAATATCAAGACTATTAACCCCATTAACCCTAACTCAAATTTGTGAGTCAACAATTCTCGGATTTTGACTGAGAGTGGTGTGGTACAGGTGGGCGGGGCAAGACCACAGGTTGCTGGTGTTCTTTGTAGCAACCATCTACTCTACCTAATCTTTTTTTTTTATTTGGACGGCACTGAATCCACTATGTGAGTAAGTGATTGGACTCTAGATGAGCTGTCCCTCAGAGGATTTGGACAAATTGACAGGCAATTTGGTGCACTAATCTTGTTAGGTTTACCTGCTGAAGTAGCAGATAGGTTCTTGGACTTTAGGAACAGGTCTCTGCATCCACAGCAATATGCAAACTTGAAAGAAAACAAGGCAACCACGCAGTATGTTATCAAAAAAAATAAATAAAACGTTTGGACATGATAAGCAGAATTACAAATCAACCACAGACGGTCGGTACTAGTATAGCAACGGTTAACCCAAGAAGTACTTGGGTCATGATCTTATCAGACCAATTCCAACCCTTTCTTGGGGAGGAATAATCGACTCTTCATTTTCTATACCAACCCTTGACCTTACATGATGGATGTGTCTGTATACAGAGGAGAATCACCTTCTGAAAACTCATTAGGCATACAGACTCCAGACTGCCATCAGTGCTGGGGGGATGGGTCAAGGAGAAGATGCTGTGCCTTAGTGTCAGACTGAAACCTGTTCCTAACCAGTCGCTGGTTTGTGTCATAATTTTTGCCTTTTCATTCGAGTATAGAGTGGGTATAAAGTATTGGTTGAATAGTCTTTATCTACACTTTAAAGTAATAATTTATTAAATAAATTGTCAAAATGGTACATTGATGGATAGATAGATCTTGCGAAAGGTTCATATAAATAATACACCTCTAAATCCGGTTTAATCCTCTAAAAGTTCCAGTTTAACCCATTTTGATGTACCTGTAATTTTTTTGTACCAATTATTGCATAGGAGCTAACTTTTAAAAGAAGTCAGACATGTTATTTATTACCAACTGTTGAATTCTACCAAGTTAACTGCATAAATACCTCATTAGCTGCACTTTTTTCTCTTTCCAATTCAAATTGGATCCTTTTTCCTGCTTTCTGTAGCAGAAAGTGATCAAAGGTGCAGTTTTTGTTAGCCGCCCACTGAAAACAAAATGATTGATCACATCTATTGACCGGCCCTTATTGGTTTGCTCAACCATTCTTACCTTGTGTCATTGGAAATGTTACTCTGCGGGTCTCAGTAGTGGTTGTTACAGTAGATTTGATGGCTTGCTGGAGATCAATCCAAAATATAGTAGAGGTTCTTTCAGGATGTTCTTCGTGGTAGCCCATACTGGTTTTTGAGATGATCAGTTCAGTCTGGCTTTGAGTGGACTCTGTGGCCTCTACTGAGGGAAGGGAATTGCTTATAGTTGAGCCCTTCGGTGTGGAAGGAGCAACGGACCCAAGGAATAGTTTGTTAGCTGGTGTGGTCGTCACCTCTCTTGGGTCAGGTGTTGTCGTATGCCACGTCAGAGCAGTGGTTGTTGTCGGTATTGTTGAGGAACTCTTCTCAGAAAAATTATCATCCACTGCAGAATCGCTTTGTTTAGTTGAGGGATTTTGTGTTGTGACATCCATAGTAGGTTGAGCCTCTTCTGTGGTGCCCCATGGTAGGTGGGTATGTGTGGCATTTTGTTTAGGAGTGTCACTGCTGGTGGGACTGCTGGCCAACAGAGTGTTTGTGATAAAGCTACTTGTGGGAGAAACAAGAGCATCATTGTTGCTTTGCACTGTGCTGCTGTGTGGCCAATCCGATGTCCCTTGGGGAAGTGATTCGGTTCGTATCTCCGTCACGCTGGTTAGGAGCTCTTGAGCTAGTGTGGTGGGTGGTTGGGATCCTTCAGGAATGCTCCCATCTCCTGATCCGCTGTCTTCCAGAAAATGTCTGCTTGGTTCCGTCAGTCCTTTGACAGTTGTAGTGAAGACGGTGTCCTCGTCTTTTATTTCTGAGCTTCCATAAAAAGGAATGCTAAAAGGCAGGGAGAACTTAATGGGTGGCCTCCACCAAGAATAACTAGACTTCTTCTCAGGTGATTTTTCAGTAGATGTTGTGGGCCCCCACTGGGCGTCTTCATCAGTCAACGCTCGCCTATGTAGGAGCAAAAAATACCAAAGGAGGAGAGCCAAGGTCCGGTGGAGGCGAAGCATGCTGTCGTCAGTAGCTCTCGGACCGTCACATGTTGCTCTCAATTCTTTCGCTCCCTGAGGCAGGTTGTGCAGCTATAAAGCAGCCTGAAAAGATAAAAACACACACTTAGTGACACACTTTCCTTCTGCTGGTGAGCATCCATATTTGGGTTAAAATGAACCTGATAGAAACTGTTCATTTTTCCTTGTGTCAAGGACTTAGGGTGAGTTGCTTATTATAGCTCAACTACAGAGGCTATTCTATGCATTAATGTCCCATTCTAATCATCTATTTTAAAAGTGGTCTTTTAATTATGATTATACTGTTTTTAATCAGAAAAAGAAAAACTGATGTCGTTTTCTTGGACATAATTTCTTAAGAGCGGCAGGAGGTCATTAGAAATTTGCCTTTGAGGCTATAGTTGCATATCCCTAATGCCACCACACAGCGACCTAAATGCAAGTTTTTCAGCAAATTCAGCCGGTGGCCACACAGCAGCATTTGTATTTGTGAGGTGGCAGTTTCACTTTTACACCCTGCAGAGTTAAAATTTTTATGTGACCCTAGCATGAGTTGTAGACAAGATTGTTGGTTTGAAGTAAGTCTCCCCTCATCATCTCTTTGTTTACATTCCCTAGCTTAAAGCCCTCACAACACCAACCTAACATTACCGGTGCAAGAAAAATGGCGAGAAATATTGGCAATATCCAGACATACAGTTTTAAGCCAGATGCCAGCTCAGACGAGGAAAATGAAGACGTACATGGATCTATTTCTCTTTGGATACATCAGAATGGAGTACGGAGAATTTTTTGGTCTGCTCCCGATTCACAATTATTGGAATAAAGAAATACTCAGAAATGTAACTATTGTCTGCAGCAGTCACTGACTGCAAAGACAATCAAAATTTCTGCTCCTTTAATGAAAATTTGACCCCGGCCACATGCGCGAAAAATCATTGAATTGAATTTTAGGCATTGTGAATGACCCCCCACCCCAAGATAATAACATCACAGTAAGCAAAACCAAAAAAAAACAAAATACTACAAAAACACATTAAAAACACCAAAAACAACATTTTCATTGGAGTGTGTCTTCACACAGCCTGCTTTTGTCACCCAAGTGTTATTGCTCACCGCTCTTCATTAGTTTTGCTGCTCACTTAAACAAAAAAAAAACTTCCGTCCATATGTGTCCCACCAAGAAATAATGTCTGAGGGGTGGGAGGATTGCAAAGAACTGGGGGTCTGGCTTGCCAGCAGAACTGAGGGGACCCCTAATTCTTTTGTGAGGCACCAAATGGTTCAAAGTTACTAGCCTGTTGCCTGAGTGAAAAGGCTGAAGCACCAAAGGAATTTCCCCTGCGAGAACAACAACCTGTATGCCTTAGCTGTACTTAACTCCCCCTCAAAACCCCCTCAGCTTCAACCTTGCTCTCGTTCAATCTCTGATTTATTTGTTCTTTAAAGCAGATGGAGAAAGATGCTTGTGTGGGAGTGAGAAAGGAAGAAAAAACATCCATATTTACTGGAAACTTCTGTCATTTTCTTTTTCTTTTTTTTAATTCTTCAACTACTATTTGTTGTTTTTTTTTCTGTACTCTCCTAAGCTTTTCTTTTATTTACATTCCTGATCGGGACATCTCAGATCGAGATTGCAGACCACATGTCAACACCTCCAATTCACCCCAGGTCGGATGAGGCTAAAGATACACGGTTCCATGCTCTATTTTAGTCTGGAGCTTCCCACACATTTCCCAGTTTTAGCAGTTCGATTGTCAGAATAAAAGCCAGTTTCTGAGGATTTTTAGAACAATTCGATCTCAAGAAAAAACCCACCTGAATAAAATCATGCTTTATGTTCACAAATAATATGGTTTTTAGATATATTTGGAGTTGCATGTTCAGACAGATGCCCTGTTCTGCAGCAAGTACGAACACCCACACTTGTTTATTTTTTATGTTTGTGTCCTAAAGACATCTTGCCAGCATATATGGTTCAATCTAAAAAGGGGATCATGTAGCCTGAGGCGAGTTATGTTTCATTCCCTGTTGTACTTTTGTTGATTTAATATCTATTATTTAAACAGCACAGGCAATGTATTATTTATTTTGAAAAAGCATTCTCACATTTCACTTCTATATCACATTTCATCAGCGTCATGTTTCGATATTTGAAGGAAAGAAATGCTGCATGTAGGCTTCTAATTGTTTTATCTTAAACGTTTCTCAACTTTTGTGAAGTTTTATAAAAATGTTATCCTATATTGGTCATGTGTCTGTCCACCTGATGCAGCAGTGTCAAACTCAATCGCACAAGGGCCCAAAATCCAAAACACAGGATAAACATTTCTTGAACACTCTAAAACTATTTTTTTTAAACTTTAAATCCATAACTTTATAACATAACTATGAACTAGATATATAGCATTACCAGCATAACTGAAGATACTGAAATTGATAGCTAAAAAAAACAAAAACAAAAAAAACGCTGAAGCTGATTGCCAGATAAAATATCAGCTAAATGCCAAATTAGCCTAAAAAAATTAGGTTAGCCGAAAAAGAAAAAAGCTAGCATTTTGCTTAAAAAATATCTAAACTTTAAAATAGCCCAAAAACCCGAAAAAGCCTAAATGAGCCCAAACAACTAGCATATAGGTGAAATATTAGCTAAACTATAACCAAAATTAGCCAAAACAGCTAGCATGTAGCTTAAATGTTAGCTAAACTCCAAAGGAACCTAAAAAACTAAATGAAAAAAGCCAAAATTAGCCAAAACAGCTAGCATATGTAGCTTAAATGTAATCTAAGGTCCAAAGGAGCCTAAAAAACTAAAATAAAAAACTCCCAAATTAGCCAAAACAGCTAGCTTGTAGCTGAAATATTAGCTAAAAAATAACCAAAGAAAAAAATCTTGAAATTTTCAAAAAATTCCA
>NC_050534.1:15088634-15088803 GCF_002922805.2 Oryzias melastigma | reverse complement strand
AACTCCAAAGGAACCTAAAAAAACTAAAATAAAAAAGCCAAAACAGCTAGCATATGTAGCTTAAATGTAAGCTAAACTCCCAAAGAGCCTAAAAAACTAAAATTAAAAAAAGCCAAAATTAGCCAAAACAGCTAGCTTGTAGCTGAAATATTAGCTAAACTCAAAAATA
>NC_050534.1:15074422-15088568 GCF_002922805.2 Oryzias melastigma | reverse complement strand
TATTAGCTAAAAAATAACCAAAGAAAAAAATCTTGAAATTTTCAAAAAATTCCAAAAAGGTAGCCAATTTTTAAAGCTTTAAAACCGTAACTTTGAATAATAAAGAAGCAGGAATATCATTTCAGAATAAATCAACTTAAACCTTAAATAAGTTTCAATATTTTACTCTCCATAAAAATATATTTTGTTAAAATTATACAAGTTAGAAATAAGTGCAAGATAACATCGGGCCATTAATAACAATAAAATAAAATGATCTGGGGGACCGGATATAATAACGTGCCTTGACTTTGACATGTGCCAAAAACAAAAACATTATTTTGGGAATGTAAAAGTCCTATTATTTTGTTGTGTTTCGGTGCTCCTGACAACAGTGGGAGCCTGGCAGCGTTCTGTGCTCACTGGAGCAGCAATAGAAAGACAGGCAGACGGCAACGATTAGGACAGTAGAGGAGAAACTCGTCCCATTGACATTCAGTTTTGGTATTATTAGCAAACTCTACAGCAGAGTCCTTCATGCTCTCCTTTTTTTTTGTAAAACCTCTATGCATGTATGAACCCCCTCCCACTGATCTCCATTCTCAGTCCTATCAGCCATCTTGATTTCAATCTGCTCTCAACTTGCTTTAGCTTTGCTCCTTTAAAGGGAACTTTCATATTTTCACGTCGGAATTGTGCCGCTCTCAGCTCCTCTGAGATCGCAATAACGCCACTGTTGCGAAGCTTTATTAAAGAAAAGGAGAAAAAAAAGAAGTAATGAGGAGGGGAGGGGGAGGAAGAAAGCAATAAAAGGGGGGAGGTGAGACCGAAACGTGGAGGTTGAATTAGAGGTGTGCGTCTGCTGATTGACTGAAATAGAGAGGCTTTTCTCTGTGGGGAGTCACAAACGAAGGCGAAGCGACTGTGGCCGCTGTCATTACTTTTTAACAAACCCTCTCCAGGCGCACTGAGGTCTGCAGATCCGTGACACAGTCCAAGATAATGGAATAATTTCCCTGTGTGCAAATGGCTACTGTTGTGGGTGATAGTTGTTTTGTTTTTTCCTCTACACTCACTGTGTGGGTGTACATAATTACAAGCATTTTTCCTCTTGTGTTATTGCCATGGTTATGTGGAATTGTACCCCTCCTGTCTGAAGAGACTCCGTCTTTCACCTCGTGTTGTCTCCTGACGTTAACGCAGCACATCCGTACTGGACATTTCCAATCGGATTAGTTCCCATAAAGGGGGCATATTATGAAAAACGACATGCTGGACTTCTATATTTAGCTGTCTGAACTGAGCAGAAACTCAAACACATCACAAGTCTGTCTCTTAAGTGGAGTGTCATTCAGATTTTAAAGATGTTCTTACATCAGCAGTATTTCTATCTTTTTTAGGAAAAAAAGTAACTTCATCTAAGATCTAGACTCCCATCTGGACCTCTAAGTGCACACAGGAGCACCTCAAAGACCCACTCCAAGAAAAAATGTGCTTTTTGTGACATCTTTTTCCATAGCCTGTTGTGCTATCTCATGGGGTACAGATGACCCAAACCTTACACTGACGTGTTATCCATCTCATGACAAATGTGGATGAAGGTGGACAGGATTTCATGTGTGCCACAGACACCAGTGAAAATCATTAAAGAAAAAACATTCAGAGTGCTGTCTTGTGGGGTCTAAATGACCCCAATCCCAACGTACCCTAGGATAGCACAAGGGTCACAGAAAGTTAAACTTCATTTCTGAGTATATCTGTACAAATCGTGATGGAAATGCTGTTGGAAAAGCTTGTTAATGTAACGTAGAAGCTACTACGGCAAGCCACAAGCTTCCTGCTCCACTTGATTCCGATACATCCAATTACAGACAAATAGATCCGTGTACGTCTTTGACCAAACCGAATTGACTCAAAAGTGTCAGAAGTAGGTCAGATATTAGATTGGGGTTGGGAGGGCTGTAAGCTAGTGGGAAAGAGTGTAAACAGATGGATAATGCACTTCTGCCGCTCTGCAGAAACTATGTCCTAATTAATTGGCTAAAAACATCATAATCATAATTAAACAACACTTTTAGAATATGATCAGAATGGGACTTTTTCAGCTGACTAGATGGTCACTCCTCACTTTTCCCCCCAAATCCCTCTAATGAAGCTTCTGTGTTGGCATTTCCTTTTTTCTTTTTCTTTTTTTTTTTTACCAACATCAAACACAGACCTCTTCCCACCTCCATCCCACCCCCACTGTGAACACGACCGAGAGATCCTTGAAGTTCTCCACTTGAAGCAGAAACTCATTCTTCTTACTGAATGGCTTCTAATGTCGGACAATGCTCCCATTCCCGACTGAACGATGGGCGTGTTCCACTTAAGCGTTAAAAGGAGCTATATTAGGGTTCACATACTTTCATAGGGTTATTTTCCTTCTGTTAAATCAGATCTCTTTCATTCACCAGCAAAAATCCAAAGCAATCAACCACTTTGTAAAATAACTAAAATAAACACATTGAAGATATTGTTTACTGTAACAGATTTTCTCACCATAACAATAATCACACATAGAAATGTGTACAAATTGTAAACAATAGTGGATGTTTATGCTTCTTAGCAGATTTTTTAGCCGCTAAGCTGTTTGGATGGGGCCAAGAGTTTAATTCTTTTTCCAACTTTCTTGTTACATCAGTTGGAATGACTGTCAGGTTGAGTTTAGAAAGTTTAACATTTCTAAATCTTCCACATAATCGTTGCAGATGTTTGTTTATAACCCCAGTTATAGGATCTCCTCTAGGTTTATTTAGGACATTTTACTTTCTGCTCACATCATGCCCAAAATATTTAAAGGCCAACACAACGGGACAGTTGGAGGCCGACCACTTTCTGTGGAGGTTGAGGATATTTCTACTCCAGCTTCTCCCGAGCCAGGCGCTCATGGTCCAGACTGAAGGAGACCGGTCGCTAGCATCATAAGCTAATAAAAGCTAACACTAAGCAAACAATCCCGAGTGAAACGTTCATTGGAAATCCTTCTTCAGGATGGAGTTTGGTGGATTTAATAGCAATTGCACTCGAACGCTGTTGCCTAGCTTCTAAGTCCACTGGAAAGTTGTGTAAGCCAGTAGATTTTTGACGACTGAAGGCATGCTAAAGCTACGAGCTACTGTAATACCTCATTTCAACCTGTAGGGGGCAGTATAAAGACAGTTTATTCTAAATTGTCAAAAATGTGGCAAAGATCAACAGACGGCGCTTTTAAA
This sequence comes from Oryzias melastigma, assembly GCF_002922805.2. Taxonomy (NCBI): domain Eukaryota; kingdom Metazoa; phylum Chordata; class Actinopteri; order Beloniformes; family Adrianichthyidae; genus Oryzias; species Oryzias melastigma. Next base: position 15,085,335 of record NC_050534.1, on the reverse strand, counting down.
GCGTAAATAGTCTACAGATCACTCTTATCACCGTTATATAAAATATCCTTATTAAAACTATACACAGAATAGACATTTTAAAAGCTCTTGTAAGCCAACTAAATCCATATAAGATGGTTAACTTTTAAAACTCCCAACCATACAACCAGTCGTACTCACATTTAGTTCCCCAATTGACAAAAATTGGTACAGACATTAAAGAACAGTGGGGACAATATGGCCCCTTGCTTAATTCCAAGGACCTGCATTGAGTGTAGAGCATGCCAGTAATTTAGCAAGGTGAGGCCCACCCCAAGAGAGCATTTAAAAACTAAGTTTGGTGTGATTTACTCAGTCAAAGGCTTTTGATACATCAATAAAACAGATAAATGATGGCGTCTGTACCTATTAACAATGTCCTTTAATGGATAAATGCTGTTCTCTTACATTTAAAGCCAAACTGATTAACATCAGAAATTAAAGAAAAATTATCCAGACTTTCTTAAAAATATATTTCAATAAATACTTCATAACAGTCAGTACACCATGTATCAAGAAACTCATGAAGCAGATAGCAAGCAGGGGAGTATTGAGCTGTGAAGGTGCTGAGCTCTATAATGGTTTCAGACAGTCATTCACAATTTTATTTTAGAATTTTTTTAGGTTTTTTTACACATAAAATGTAAATAGATGGGATGAACTGGGAAACTTGAGCTGATAAAGCAATATTTTCAAAATAAAACATTGGAAATGTGACCTTATGAGATATTAGTTTTTGGCATAGGTCTTTTTACTTCAGTTTGGCTAAAAAAATAATTTACTAATAACTTTTTGAATTTCCTAAATTGTTTTTTTAGACTGTAAAAAAAAATCTGAGAATGATTTGTAGATTTGCAGTCAAAAGTCTCAATTGGCTGCAATCCCACAACGTCCGTAGTCTATCTACAAACAAGATTAAACCCTTGCTCTTTCTAATCTGTGGCATGTGTTCTCCAAGGTCCGGTTTCACATGCAGAAGTCTCCTCAGAACCTTTCACATCTGCTGACCTTCTACTTGTTGAAATCCTCATTTGTTCCCTTCTATTAATTTCCCTGTGGTGGAGCCTCACTCCAGTGCACCTCTTTAAAGCCCCACTTCTCCCTCTTTGGCGTGACATTCATTGTGCGGGGGGGTTAACGCCTGCGCTCGCTCCACAGCTGACGGACGCAGCTCGTTTCCGAACGCAGACGTTCCGCTGGCTGCTCCTGCCATGGTGACAGCTGAAGCCGCAGACGACGCGCTAATCCCACGGATTTCAGCGCCCTCTTGGATGCTCGGAGGAGTGCGCCCCGCTCACATGCAAATGGACAATCTCCCCCCATCCTGATGGTAGCTTACACCAAAACAAACTCACATGCTTTGGTGGGTTTCCGTGCATACGGGGATCAAAGCAGGGAGTTGATGATAAATGCAGATGTTTCCATCTGCAGCCATCTTCTCTTATTTTAGATGTCAGAACAGACGTTTCACATGGAACATGTGTCACTGGTTTACCTGTATCTGCAATTATCTTCATTAAGATGCACAGGGGAGTCAATCTGGACCTGAAGAATGTCAGCTTACCTGCAGACGTTCAGATTGAGGAGAAGGATCCTCAGCCGGTGGAGTGTGCAGAGAGCGTGTTTGCTGCAGGCGAGCTGGAGTTGGTTTGCCTGTGTGGAGTCCTACTCTCCCCTCTCTCTCCCTCCCACTCGCTCTAACCCTCTCTTTCTCTCTGCATCAGCAGTCCACTGCGTGGCCGCCGTCACAATGCCTGCGGTCACACCTCGCTGAGCAAATTGTTCATTAGGGGAGATCTCCCACAGCCAAGGACACCGGGAAGCGCCGTTGACAATGGCTGAACAAAAAACTCTAAAAATAACATGCAAAGCTGTCACAAACACAGAGTCGAGCTTTAAAAACTGATGTCATTTTAGTGCAGTGGTTTCAAAGCCTTAATGTAAAACATGCAGACGCTTTTTTTTGTCTGTTCAAACAAATTGTAAAAACAAATTTAAAACTCACTGCAATGAAAATTGTCTTTTTGATGTTAAAAACACAACAAAACATGTGATTTAGGTGTTTTTTCACATGATCTTGTGGCAATTTACTCATTATGGAGGACATATATTTAAAAAATTAAGCTTAAAATTGCATTTCTGAAATGACTATTCAAATTTTGAATCAGGAGACAAAAATAAAGATGATAGCAAGCTACAAGCTCCCTGCTCCACTCCATTCCAATGCTTCCAACTGTGGAGCTACATTAGGACCAAAATTATTTAAAAACCCATATAAAACGAATTTTAAAACATATTAGTGTTTGGATACAAAAATTGTAAACTTTTTGCCATTCTAAAATAAATATAATTGTTTACGGCTTCAAATGTTCTGTTTTTTTAGGCTTCATCTCAAAATTTCAACTTCAAAACTTTTTTTTTCAGCTTCAACTCTTTTTTTTTACTTTCAACTTTTTTTTTTAATCCAAAATTTTCAAAATAGAACATAAAAAACAGTTGAAAGTGAAAAAAAGTTTAGAAAATTACATTTTGAGCTTTGAAACTTAAAAAAAATTGAACATTTGAAGCTGAAAGTAATGACGTTTAATTTTTTTTTTTTTTTTTTTGCCAAATAATACAAATTTTTTGACTTGGTTTTATTTGGGTTTCAGATCATTTTGAACCCAATTTAGCTCCATAGACAACCTCCTTATCTGAGCTCCGATATTCTCGCCATTTTCTTTTTTTTTTCTTTTTTTTGGACTAGTAATGTTATGTTGTTGCTGTTAGGGGCTGTAACCTAGTGGGAGAGAGTGTAAACAGAGGGATGATGGGAAATAAGAGCAGGCTAACCCCTTTGCTAAAAGTGCCCCCCCAAAACTCAAAGGTGAATTTCTAATGAACTCCTGCTGAAACTATGTCCTCGATCAGGGGTCTTCAACACTTAAAGAGCCATTCAGGTTGATTTCTCGCCAACCAAAACCCAGTAGGAGCTACAAAGTCTTCACTCAACCTTTAGAAAAATAAGATTCTGATTTATATTTATGTTTTATTTTTATTTTATTATTTAAATAAATTATTGTGTTTTTTTGGCCCAAATGAGAAGAGAGGCAGAAATAAGAAGAGAGAATGGCATTTTTTAAAAATGTAAAAAAGTTTTTGACTTTCGACAGAGCTTTGAATGACTTCCTTTCAAAATAAAAGACATCTTACACCATAGGATCATGTCAGTGCAGCAAATGGAGTAGGAAGTGTAAAGTCATCAATGATTTAAAAAAAACAAAAAGATAAAAGAAACTGTTTATTTGACCATTTCTGGTGCATTTCAGCCACAAATTCGAAATCAGAGCTTATTAACTCACCCCTACCATATATTAAAGCCATGAGGCACACTTTAAATCCTTGAATTTGTTCAAAAATAAAAAAAAATGTGCTTTATAATCCAGTAGATTATATTTTCTTGTTTGTTTTTTAACTTTACTACTTACTTTTTCAAAACATTTTATTTTAACCAAAGAGCCAAAATTGAGGGATAAATGAGCCTCATGTGACTCCGGAGCTACAGGTTGCAGACTTCTGTTCTAGATCAAGAAAATGACGCAGATTTTTAGATTTTGTCTAAAACGTTTCAATCAGGATTAAAATTCCACCGGAAACAGTTTCAAAATGGATCAAAAGAAGACGAGTGAGACTTTAAGACTAATTTCATTTTAATGCAGTGGTTTCAAAGTCTAATGTAAAACATGTTTTTTATTTATAACTGCACACAGATCTAAAACAACAGACTTTAGAGGCTAAAACATCCCCCGATCAGACATTGGTACGAGCTTTTTTTTTAAAAAAAAAAAAGTTGAATCAGTGGAAAAAGTCAGCAAATGAACAGAACTCACTTGTTTTCTTTTTGAGGTTTGGCGCGCTGTTGGCCCGGTCCACCACTCTGACCTCCACTCCAGCAACATTACTCTGCTCTCTCTGTCACGCTGCAGACCACCCTCACATTTATGAACATGAAAAGAGAACATTAGAGCATTTGATTGTCTTTAGCTGTACGCCAAAATCTATTGGGTGATTACAGGAGAAAGGATCTTAGGCTTCACTTGTAATGGAAGTTGTAAGCATGTGTTAGAATTATTTGACTTTACGATGTGCATATGGCAGCTATTGCCTATTTTTATTTTTTTTTTCCCCCTCTGAGGCCAGTTTCTGATTCAACCAGCAGAATGGAAGCTGGAGAAAACCACCAAGAAGGTGGAAGCTGCCATTTTGAAGACTTTTGGTTGAATCTTTTTCAGAACTGGTTGGTCAAATTGAGCAAGAGTTACCGGTTACTTACAAACTGTGGTGACATCATCTGTTGGCATGTAATTGGTTGAGTTAAAGATGTTTGTCAGGTATTTGGTCTTGGTCAGATACTACTTTAACCCTTTAACACTGGAAATGTCACCGGCGACACCTAAATAACAAACGTAGTAGTTCTTCGCTGTTTATGGAATAAACGTGAATCTGCTGATTCTGATGCAAAGAAAAATGGCTTTTCGTATTGGATTTGCACCGATTTACAACACTTTACTGACATAAAGTGTTGCATAATGGGGCAAAGCTGTTTTTCTTCACAACAGAATCAGTTGATTTACATTATTCTTTTGGAATTAAGCTAATTGGGTAAACGGTTGAAGAGTTACTATAGCCTAAAGATGAAAACACTGGAGATAAAATTCTGGTACGAACACTAATGTTTTTTTTAAAAAAACATAGTAGTCTGTATTGTATCGGCATAATGGTATTTGAACTTCTTCTTCTCTGCTGGTACTTAGAAAAGGATTCTCTCTAGACCAGGGGTCGGCAACCTATAACAGTAAAAAAGCCATTTGGGCTTTTATTCCTTAAGTTTATTCAGTTGATACTTTTTTATTAGCATGTCAATCAGATAACAGGGAGTAATTAGATGAATGTAAATGAACTATGGAAATGCAATCAGCAGAGGATCCACGATCTGACATTTTTCAGATGACTATATATGTACTGATACTGATATTATTAAAAATGTCGTCAGTAGCTCCTCACACACACAAAATCTTCCATCAGGGCGATGAGTTTAAGAACACACTTTTGGACAAATGTCTTGCCGTCCGTCAACATAGACATGCCAAACGGCGGTATTGTGTCAGGATGTGAATTTGAATTTAATTTGCTATGTTCACTACAAGAACATTTCATTTTATTATACTGTTTACTTTGGAAGAAAAATTTAAGGATAAATGTAAACCAGACCAATTGTCTGAAAGTTTTTCAAATCAAATCAAAGAAAAGCCAATCAAACTTAATTTTCATACCCTAGTGGTCATTCCTAGAATTACAGGAACTTGTAAGTCTGATCACTGATTACTCCTATCTTCTATTAAAGATGTATTATGTCATTTATTTTCAATAAAATAAAAATGTGACATTTTAAATTAAGAGTCCATTAAACAACAATCTCCTTTTTAGCTGCATTTTTTTCCGTTAATGTCATCTTGATAGATTTCATGTAATAAAAATAAACAAATTCCAAGTGTTTAAGACTCATCCAAACAATCATCCAGCGAATAAACAAGTTCACGTTTCGTAAAGCTCACCTTTAGCCCACATTTGGAGGCTGTTTTGTCTGCAGGCGTCACCGCTTTGATTCTGATCATATCTACAGCGCCCGTTTTAAGGGAGGAACTGTTGTGTAAGTTCGGCGATACTTTCTCCAGATTTTTTGCCTCGATCATCTCCAGGAATTTCAAATATAGAAACAATCAGTGAAGCAGGGAAACAAATTTCCTGAGCGCTCCCACCAGTAATGAAGCCCCCTCCTCTGTCCCACCTTCCAAAGAAAGATCCCTGGATAAAATATACTTTCCCCTCTGACTCTCTTTTCTATTTTTGCCTCATCTTTTTTGTCCTAGAAATGAGAAAAAGCAGCTATGAAAGATATGCTTTGCCTTAGGACATAGAAAACAATCATTTTATCATGTTTGCTTAAAAAAATGTGTTTTTTTATAGAATACTTGCCTAAATCTTCTATGAAAGTCATGGCATTTTCTGTATTTTTATAAACTGGAATTATTTTTGGGGTTTATAATAGACCTTTATATGGGTGGCTATTATTATTATGACTTAAAGATGAATTTCTTTAAATGATTATGGGATGGCAGGATAAAGTGGTTAAAAATGTAATTAATGAAGGACATGTTGACTTTTTTCATTCTTTTGTCAAACTGAATTGTATTTTATATTTTTTCCTTTGTTGTTTTACTAGATTATTGTTGCAACGCCAAGGTAAAGTCAGTCATTTTCTCCCTTACTTTTGTTTTTAGGTGCAAAAGGAAGAAGCAATTAGCACTAATCTAACTTTTTGCAATAGAAATGTAAAGAATATGAAGGTAAAACTATATAAAAAAACAAAAGTAGCATAACAGTCCAACAGGGCTTTGAAAACAATACAGACAGAGCACTGACAACTACTGACACTGAAAACATAACAGGTACTGAACACTTTATATAAATGATGGAGTTTAGGATAAACATGTATTGAATACTCTAAAACTCAATTTTTAAATAAAAAAAACGTAACTTTTTAGCTTAATTATGAACTAGATATATAGCATTACCTGCAAAATGCTAGTGTGAATGCTGTAAGCTGAATTTGGCTGCTGAAGATGCTGTAAGCTGATAGCTGAAAACACTGAAGCTGATAACCAACTAAAATATTAGCTATATGTCAAATAAGCCTAAAAAAAAAGAAAAGACTAGGTTAGCCTAAACAGCTAGCATGTAGCTAACAAAAATAGCTAAACTTCAAAATAGCCTAAAAAACAAAAAAAGTGCCTAAATTAGCCAAAGTGGTATTGTGTAAATATTAGCACAACTCCAAAACTGCCTAAAAAACTTTTAAAAAGCCCAAATTAGCCTAAATAGTTAGCATGTTGCTAAAATATTAGCTAAACTCCAAAACAGTCTAAAAAAAGCCTAAATTAGCCCCAAACAGCTAACATGTAAATACAAAATTAGCCTAATCTTAATCGCCTAAAAAATGTTTTTAAAAGCCTAAATTAGCCAAAACAGCTAGCTTGTAAATACAAAATTAGCCTAATCTTAATTGCCTAAAAAATGTTTTTAAATTAGCCCCAAACAGCTAACATGTAGCTGAAATTTTAGCTAAAAAATGATAGTAAAAATGAAAGAGAGAACAGAAAGCAATTATTTCAAACATTAAAACTATAACTTTTTAAGCATAATTATGAATAATAAAGAGGCAAGACTATTAGTCCAGGATAAATAAACCTGTATCTAAATAAATTTTACTCCCCAAAAATATAGATTTTGGCAAAATTTTACAAGTTAGAGATAAGTGCAAGATAAGCTATTAAAGACTATTAAAGCTATTAAAAACAATAAAATAAAATGATCTGGAGGGCCGGATTCGGCCCCTGGGCCGTGACTTTGACTAAAGTAGGATTCATGGGATTTATCGCTTTGACGTTTCACACCAAAACTCTTCCAACTGTCGGTGGCGGACGTGCGCGAACAAAGATATACTTCATCAAATTGATGTCCAGCTGTTGCATCATATCGCTCTACGCACTTTAGCACATATTCCTGTGAAACTACAGACCATAGGCAGTGAACCTCCGTCTGCTCCGAGACCGTTTGTGTTGTATGCGTGTGAATGTCCCTTCCTTAAACAAACTGCTGGCTGGAGCTGGAGGAAGGCATCAAACAATGGTCAGCTGAGGAGGTCAGAGAAAGTTTCTTTGTCTGGAAAGAGAAGACAACAATGGGCTCTTACAAAAGTTTGTGACGCCTCCCCAGACCCTCCCCAAAGCCGGCTGTGTTTTTGATATTAAGGTCTCTTTGTGCGACAGTTTAAAGTCGTGTTGTTTTTTTTTTTTCCTTGCTCATTTTTGTGTCGATGTTTAGAAATATTTGCAGACTGGAATGCTGTTTGTTGAGCCCTAAATACACGAGAATATATGAATTTGACCTGAAATAAAGTAGTTTACTCTACTTTTCACTTTCACTTGAGTAGATTTACAATAATAATAATTAAAAAAACAGTGCTCAGCTACAATGCAGTGCAGTCTATTTTCTTAGCTTGTATCATGTGTTGCCTTTGATCCAGGAATAGAAAATAATTATTTACTTTAAAAAAAAGTCATTATTGCATCATTAAGGATATAGTTTTCGGAAAATATGTCAAACCAAAAACTTCATTTTTGACCAAAAAAAGCAGAATGGAGATGTTAGCTTACGTGTTACAAACATTAACATAATGAAAGATGTTTTAAAACGCCAAAGAAAATTGTTAGAGTGTGGCTGCGTGAGTCAAAACAACATTTTATTTTTGTAAAAAAAGCAATAAATTAGGAAAAACTTCTTAGTATTTCTTCAAAAAACAAAAAAAATAACTTTATTGGTTGACCCATCATGTTTAAAAAATGCTGGATAAAAATTGAATATTGTCATCAAAGGTTTTTAAAAAACCATAGAAATAATTAGTTTAAAAAAGGATACTATCCTATACATGTAGTTATTTGGCAACATAAAAATGTGCTCTTTCATTCTCATTATTTGCCTGACTCCACTAGTTTTAGATTCTCTTATGTGTTACTGAGTGCTAAAAATATCAGTCTCACCATAGTTACTTCTAATTATTTCTATATTAATGGCTATTTTTTTTATTTCTGTTTTTACTTGAAAAATGACTTGAGTATTACTTGAGTAATAATGTTTGTCTAGTACAGTACTCCCATTTGTGTGACATTTTTGGCTGATGTATTGTTTTTTCTGTTGGTGTATTGAGGCTTTAAAAGTATGTTAGAGGAGTTAAATTTGTTTTATATAGGTTAATAATGATGAGAGCCATCAAATAAATCAAAACTAATGTCAAAAATATTTTTAAAAACTGGATTAAATGGTTTGTAAAACTAAAAAGTTGTCCAAAAAACAGTATTCTATTATGTAGTGTTATTTTAACCATATTTTCACCTTCAAATACCAGCCAATCAGAGACGATTACTTCCTGCTCTCTGAGGACCGCTGTCATTTTGGTCCGTCCTTTAATTATTGCCATCTGTAATCAATGAGAGTATGTTTAATGCATCAGTTCCCAAATGAGGATTTCACATCAACAGCAATTAAGGAGATTGATGGCGTTAAAAAATAACTTTCCCTCAGACAACAAGTTTGACATGTTAACCTGGTCATTCTTAGATGTTTCAAAGGTGTGGTCAGCCTTAAAATTAAATTCACCCTGAAAAATACGTTACACAAACTAAATTTCTTTTTTTAAACCAAAAAATATGTTTTTGTTTGAAATGGATTTTCAAACAAATTAATTTTAATTGTTTTCTATAACATAGTTTCTGCAGAATGGCAGGAATTCATTAAAAATCTGTCTCTTACAAGCTTTTTTCAAAAGTATTTTTTTAGATCTACTCCTGATTCACGAGGATTTGAATTAATAAATACTAAATTTCCTTAATATATGTCCTCAATCATGACAAAAAAATGCTACAAGAACATGTTTAAAACACAATTTTTTATCAGAGTGGGTCTTTAAGCTGTAAATAATTCATCATTTTACATACATACATGATAAAAGATTAAATCTAAAGTGTTCAGAACAGCACAGAAGACCATGACATTACAGGAATGTGAAACTATGAGCTAAAAGAAAATAATTGGACAGCCTCTGACAGTTTTTCCCTCCTGATTTGTTCTGCTTTTCAAGCTAGAGTAACCATGAAGAACGCAAATTCCACTTTTTGCCGTCATTGTTTCCCATGTGGAGTTTTATTGTCAAATGGTGCAAAAGGGAAGCTGTCGGGTTTCATTCCACGTGAGCAGCTCGTGGGATGTTTGGAGAAAACATGACGGAGTGAGAGAAAGGGATAGCAGGAAGTGGTATTTCCACACCCTGATGTGGGTGGAGCTCTCCCAGCAACTGGGGGTCGTTCTTGAAGTCTCTTTAGTTTTGAAGAGGAGCTCCACAGAGCGGAGTTTGTGTCCAAAAGAGGATGACGTAAGATTGGGGGAAAAAGGGTGTGGAATGGAAGGAGAGGGGGTGTTGAGGAGACCACAGGCGCCTGGCCTGCACGACCAGGGTTATATTATTGTGGGATTGAAACATTTTTCCGGCTGACTGAGTCTGAAAGTGGTCATGCTGAGACCAGACTTTAGAAAAACATTGTTAAAGCGGCATTCTTTATTTTTTCAAGCTTTACTTCTTAAATATTATTGCTCAAATGCAAACGCTTTTATGTTTTTTTTACATACACTGCTCAAAAGAATAAAAGGAACACTACAAAAACACATTCTATACTTATCTATACACAAATTAATTTTGTGCGTATTCTCATGAAACTTAATGGATATCAATAATTAAGCACAACCAGAATTAAGGCGAGCCGGATTATGAAGCAGAATTTCTATTTTTGAAAAACTTAAGAAATATTGTGTGTTCGAAAAAAAAAAATGGCAGGGGTCACTTTCATTTTGGTTTGTTAGATTTACATTTCTGGCAGAAATGCACCAACAACTGTGGAATTAATTGTTTTTTATTTTTTATTTTTTTATTTAATTTAATCACTGCTGCTATTACACGTACTACTAATTTGCTGCACTGTGATGATCATATCTGGCAGGGTGTCTTTTATTTTGAAAGGAACTCGTGAACTTCCGTCAAACTTTTTTTTTTCTTTTTAAAAGCAAATTTCTTTTAATGTTTGTGATTTGTTCATGCAAAATGAACAATAGTTCCTTTATGTTTATCATAGTAGTAACAGAAGCATAAATACGGGTCATTATCTTATTTTTCTAAAGAATGGAGGAAGACTTCTCCTACTGGGTTGTAGTCAGTGACAAATCAACCCACGAGTCAGCACAAGAAG
>NC_050534.1:15067830-15074398 GCF_002922805.2 Oryzias melastigma | reverse complement strand
GATTTGTTTTGAAAATTGCATTTTTCAATTAATATGCAGCTTTTAGCTTTTTAGTTTTTGCAATTTCCTGATTGAAGCTGAACGTCTAAACATAGACTTTGCTTTGACAACCAACATGAGTACGAGATAAATAAAAGAAAATATGAATAATCATATTTTTCTGCAAAATCTGCTATTTAGTGCATAAACTACTAATTTAGTTGCCTAAATATAACAACCAGAATGCAACATATTTATTTTTCTTATGATCAAAAATAGTTTAAGTTTAAATTTCAGCTTTCGAACTAGAGGTTGCTGGAAACAATATGAACAATATGTTAAAACCCATCTGGGATTTGGTTCTGTGGTCTCTTTTAATGCTCTTATTTTGGTGACATGATCATTGTAGCACATTGCAGTAAAATAGATCCAGAAATGTCTGCACGAATAATCGAAACCCAGCTTACTTGGAGAAGGGAGAATTGCTAAAGCTGGCTCTGCTGTCATGAGTGGAAAGATGTGATCATAACCGGTGGGAGCTAATTCAGTGCGTTGTCATGACAACCAAACTAAAATAAATGTTGATGTGAAAATATTGGGGAGGAAAACATACATAAATTTAAAATGTACCACTTCGAAAGTGAGCAATTATTGAGTCTAAAGGGAAATAACATACTATTTGTCTAAAGTTGGCAAAAAATATTTTAATATTTTCTGTCCAGAAAAAAGCAATATAAAAATGAGCAGAAATTAATTAGGAAGGGTGTTTTGTTATTATTAAACTGTAAGAGAATTTAACATCGTTGGCCTTTTCTAATTTATGTAATGAATCACAAAGTGTAGATATTTAATTTAAAAAATCCTGTTTTTTTAATCACAAATCTATTACCAATAAATAATCAATCAAATAATAATACTAATAAAAAAAGCTTGTTAGTTACTTTGAAAGGCAGAAACTAATGCATTAACCGGCTTTATTTTAGTAATTTGGCTCCATCTAGTGGTGACTAGTGGTATTGCGTTCTTATAGTTTGTACGCAGATCAGGACAAACTGATGACCTTGTTGTGTTTCCCCATTTGGCCGCTTAAGTGGTCAGTGTGACGTCATGACATTAATGCTCCGAAGGAGAAAAAGGGAAAAAATATAAATAAAAACCAAGCTTTGGAATAACAGTGATAATGCATCAATAATAATTAATACATCAATAATTATGTTTAATTGTTTAGGACCAACTTTAGTATTTTTTGTGGTTTCTTTTTATACGAGCAATAATGAGGTTATGTTTATTTATTTATTTTCGCGGGAGCGCGCAACGCGTCCTTGCGCGCTCGGAAAGTGGAAAGGGGGCGGGGCCATACGGCTGCAGAGGAGGACAGATTCATTCAGGACTATCTATCTAGCTGCCGCAGCGACCAGGTACCGCTGCAGACCTGAACCCACAGCAGCAGCAGCAGGAGCGGTTTCATTTCCACCCCATCAGCCAGAAGGAACGGGACCACAAGCCCACCCCCGCCGCTTGTCATCATGGGAAATCTGCCGCTCTCCACCGGGTAATGACACATGACACGTTGCTCTGAAAATGACGTGATCCGTTTGGAGGAAAACCTGCGCGAGCATTGCGCACGGGCCTGTGTGGCCTCAACGGGCTCCAGACGCAGCAGGAACGCAGGGAAAACGCTCCAAACGCAGCTATACGTGAGGCTCCAGCTCAGAGGCGCCTCACCGATCAGCTGCTTTCTTGGAATGTGTGATTATCCCTCATCCCATCAGTGGATGCTTACAGTTCAAGGATGCAGCTACAATAAATGCTTACTCTGAATAACAAGGTTGGAGAATTTGTTTAGTCAGCCAAATAATTAAGAATTAGGCCCATCACTTTTAACAATTTCTTTAAAAAAGATGCACAAATAGACCACAGAATATTTAGGTTTTTAGGTCAAAATACATCTCTGAACAACATTTCTTTAAAAAAAACTGTAAAATTGTAACAACCTGCTTTTAAGGACCGTCTGCAAACATTTGTAGCATGTATGTTTAAATATCTGAGGGTGAAATGTCCACAAACCGGTTGGTTCTTAGATTGGTATGTGATTAGAAAATGTCAACACTATCTAATCCGCAAAGATTAGATGTTTTTTTTTAAGTAACAAGTGCTGCTGCTTCTCATCTGATTTCAAAGGGTTTACAGAGACAATCTTCTCTCATAATTGCAAGCAAGAGTATAAAATTTGTAATTATAAAAACTCAAATTTCAATTCCCATTTATGTACTGCTAGTGTACATTACTTTTTTAAAGTAACGATTATGACTAAAAGTGGGCCTAAAATAGATCCCTGTGGGACACCACAACTAATTATAGGAAGTAGGGATGTTTTCTCCTTGTTATGAACCAAGTTTTCATCCTTTTCTCTTGACAATCTTAATATTCCAAGTAAGCATGGTAAAATCCTTGAAAATATAAGATTGTTGAAATGTCACTAGAACGCATAATCTGTTATCTCTAATATACAAGCTAGAAAATATAAGTCAGGAGTTTGTATATCAAGAAGAATATGTTCGCGAATTGATGAATCTGTTTCCTTTGAACACTTTTTATGATTGGGTTGTGTGTCAGCAATGAAAAAAAAACTTGAATAAGTTCTGCTTTCAGGCATCAACGATTATGATTAGAAGTGGGCATAAGATAGATCCCTGTGGGACGCCACAACTAATTATAGAAAGTAGGAATGTTTTCTCCTTGTTATGAACTTAGTTATTATCCTTTTCTCTTGAAAATCTTAATATTCAAAGTAAACATGGTAAATACCTTTAAAATATAAGATTGTTGAAAAGTCACTAGATCCCATAATCCGTTATCTCTAATATACAAGCTAGAAAACATAAGTCAGGATGTTTGTATATCCTGAAGAACATGTTGACGAATTGATGAATCTGTTTCACTTTTTATGATTGGGTGTCAGCAATGAAAAAAAATGACTTGAAATAGTTTTGTTTTTTAGGCCATTCCTATTGAATATATCATCCTCATGGTTTGTGATTTTATGGTATTTTCTGGCAGGATGCGAATGATTTATTCTGAAATGTGATTTATTTTCTGTTGTAGTCTCTTCAAGACTGATGAAACGCCATCTAAGCCAGTCGACGATGACAAGTATGTAGCCAGGAGGATCTGCAACGGCATCATTTATTATAGTACTCCAATTACGCCAGCTGGGTCTCACCACCCATGTTCTGCCAAAGATTCCCAGCCTCTTCCTCCATCGGATGATTCGTCCTCGCTGCTGTCAGAAACACAAACAGATACGACCATTTCTACCCTAAATCAATCCCGTTCTCGTCCGCTCCTCGTCTTCTTCTCTTGGCTCGGCGCACAGCCAGTGGCCGTTGCCAAGTATCGTAACCTCTACTTGGAGCGTGGCATGGACGTCCTCCTGGTCCAGAGCAGTGTGATGCACTTCTTGTGGCCTCGTTGGGGCCTCGACTACGGGCTGGAGGTTTTGCATATTCTGGAGGAACCCCCGTTCTCAGGACGGGACGTGTTGGTCCACGCCTCCTCCATCGGTGGCTACACTTTCACCCAGGTTCTCACCCACATAGCCCAGGAACCCAAAAGACACGGTGTACTGGCACAAAGGGTGATAGGGCATATCTATGACAGTCTGGTGGTGGGGTCACTGGAGCACATGGCAACAGGTGAGTGAAAGTGACCTATTACACAACCTCATTTGCAGTTGGGTTACTCTAGTGATGGCTTTCTGTCTTTTAATAATGCGTACTGACCTACTTCTCTAGTTTGTCAGGCGTATAGGATTTCTTTGACACACTTGTTTGTAACTTACATTGAAATATAGTCAATCAAAGGAAAAATGGAAAAAAATAGTGCAATTTAATATTAAAAAATAAGCATTTAATGTTTGACATCATTGTGTTTTATTTTATTTTGGTGCAAAAAAAGGTAATTAAGTCTTACTTTATAAAATTAAGCTTGAATTATGAAATTTTGCGATATTTTCCAGCACTTATCAACCGTTAACTATGATTTTGGTTATAAACAGATTATTACCGACTGATGAAAAGTATTAAAAGTCATGTTTTGTTGAAAATATGACAGATATGTGTGTTGTGTCACACTATTTCTCATCGCAATCACTCAGCTGCAACACAACAGGGCATCCAAGCAAGGATTTCCGAAGAAATCCAACAAATGTATGAATTGCCACATCTTGCGTTTCGAGACTCTGTTAAGAAAATGTTAGGAAATGTTTGTAATGGAGGCAGAAGGTCAAATTCTTCTGAAATCCACATTTTTATGATTTCCTAATCCAAAGAAGACACATTTTGCCTTATATAGCTTCCCCGCCCACAACCTAGAGGCCAATTTCCAATGTAATAAGGATTATGCAGAAAATGTTTCTTCGTGTTTTCCTTGTTGAATTGGTTAACCCCAAATAATCGTAGTAAATGAGCAGCTAAAATAAAAAAAAAATCAATTTGGGTAAAAAAGTATATTAATGTCAAAAACAATAAAAAATATATAAAAAAATTACAAACCTAATCAATAAAAATAAAGTTTAGCAAAAATTACAAAAGGGGTTTATACAAATGTGCGTGTCAGAAGATCAATATCAACTGTTGTGAAAATAAAATCTAACACAAGAGGCTCTCAGTGCTCATCTGTTTGCCTAGCTGTTTGACACGACAAGTTCAAAAAATAAAGCAAAAATAAATCTTTAGGAAGAAAAAATAAAAAAAATAGTGCATCAGCAAAAAATTGATAAAACATGAAATATATTAATTTCTTATATATTTTAAAAACATTTTTAAAATGATTAATTTTCTTCATTTCTAGGAAGACACTTGATTTATTTTAGAATTTGTTTGAGTGTCTCTGTCTATTTATTTACTAGCATTTTTGAGGGAATTTTTTATTTACTATGTATTTTTATGTAGTTTTTTTAATTGTTTTTATTTATTTACTTGTTATTTATTTTTTGTATTTATTTTGTTTTAAATAACGTTTTTATTTTGTGTATTTATTCTAATTTACTTATTCTTTATTATTAAAATGTGTTTTTTATTTATTTCAATATATTTATTCATTAATTATTTATGTATTATTACTATTTTTATTCAGTTTATTTGTTTTATTTGATTTTTAATTGATTATTATTTTTATTATTTACATGTTTATTTTGTATATTTATTTAAATGTATTTATTAAGTCATTTTTATTAATTATTGAAGTTTAATTTTGTTTATTTGACAACCTGTCCAAGAAGCATCACTTAGAGAACAATGACCTTAACTGACCTCGTCTTGTCTCCTCCCCCTTTTGTTTTTTTTAATCGTCCGACCTTTCTCACAGGTCTGGGTAAGACTCTGCTGCCTCGCCTAGAGGGCTTCATAAAGAACACAGCCATGCTTTATTTCTGGCTTTTCAAGACCCACACGGCCGACTTCTACGAGAACAGCATCCAGATCTTCCACAGAAGCCCCGTCACTTCCCCGGCCCTCTTCTTCTTCTCTGAGAACGATGCGATGTGCAACCCGGCGGTCCTGGAGAAGCTGATCGACTTCTGGAAGCGGAGAGGAGTGAGCGTTGACAACAAGAGGTGGAAAGAGTCCAAACATGCAGCCCACCTGCGATGCCACCCGGAGGAGTACCTCTCCACTCTGCAGCACTTCTTGAATTCTCTGCCTGCTTCCTCCCTTACAGCTACGATCTAAAACAATCATGTTTGCACATAAAACAAATCACTGCCTGCACTTTAACGTTTAGATGTGTTCCCTACTCTAATATTAGTTTAAATTAATCAGTAAACGTGTTCTTCCTTTGATTTTTTGCTTTAAGCATGATTGGAGTTTCTATGTAGCAATGTACTGTAACACGACTCTTTATGCACTTTACATTTTTGTAGCAGAAAACTGTTTGTACGCTGCTGGATTTTTAAAGGAGAAAGATAATATCTGCACAAAACGAGAAATAAAATGTGTGGATTTGACTCCACCCAATGTGTGTACTTCACCGTATGCTAATAAAAAGGAGGGATGGTTCATAATGTTTTTAGCTTTATTTTTTTAACTTGATGACACTGATCATTAAAGACGTGGCAGAAAAGCGCCATGAAAGCTGGCAGTGGAGGCCCACTGATGGCTGGCAGCCAGAATCTGCAGTAAAAGTTGAGTGAATTCGGGTTTTGTTGCAGTTTATTGAAGTGGGCATAAGAGGGTGAAGCCTAAAGCAGGCAGCGATAAAGGAGGTCAGGCTCTGCAAAGCTCTTGTCACTTTGGTGAAAGATGAATCTACGAGTTCATGCTCTGCTGAGCAATGAAACAACAGGACAAATTGGGCTCTTCGTATTGAGGAGCAGGACCCACAAACTAACAAGCCCAGCAAACACTGAGGCCTCATTGAAAACTCTTCCTGAACATTTGAGATCTTTTGTATCCGTTTTTTCTTGTGTTGTACTCATCCAAGAGAACATTTACCTTTGTTTATTTTAACTATAGATAATTTTTTTGTCTTGAACAAGAGCAATACTCATTGTTGGAGATTCTGTTTGACCCACTGACTGTATATTAACTGG
>NC_050534.1:15066873-15067750 GCF_002922805.2 Oryzias melastigma | reverse complement strand
AAACACTGAAGCCTCATTGAAAACTCTTCCTGAATATTTTGGGATCTTTTGTATCCATTTTGTCTTGTATTGTACTTGTCCAACAGGACAGTTATTTTTGTTTATTTTAACTAAAGATCATTTTTTGGTCTTGAACAAGAGCAATACTCATTGTTGGAGATCCTGTTCGACCCACTGACTGTATATTCAATGGACATTTTAACCCCTCCCCTCCTTCTGAAAAGGAAGTACCCACTGGTTCTAAGAGGGCCAAAGTCCCATAGACTTCTATTGAGAAATTGTTATTTCTCAGTCGTTTTATTTGTTAGAATAACCATTCTTGATCTGATACCTTCTTCTTAAGATCGTCTTTCTTTTTTAAATATATTTCTCTTTATATAGCAAATTATTGAAACTAAAAACTGACCAATCAGATGCCTCAGTAAAAGTATTTGGTACCCGTTGATTGACAGTTTCTCCTGAGCTGCTTTCAATGGACAGGGTGTGGACTTCAATGAAGAACACTCATGATGGACAACAGTAGTTCCTCTAAAAACGTGACTCAGACTGACTCAGACCAGTCACTGTCAACGGGTTTCAAAATGGCGGCAGACGAACAGGAAGCCATGGTGACGGTCTTTGGCCTCATTTCGCGAGGGCCGAAGTTAGGCATTTTCTATGGGTGACGTCAACATCTGGCTTTGTCCAGTAAAATTAACATATGTCTATGGTTTGACCTGAAATCAGCATTTGATGCTGTAGATCATGATTGAGCATCTTCACAATGACTATGGTTTATCTAGGTCAGAACGAAATTGGTTTGTCTACTATTTCCAAGAGGACTTTGGTTGCAGACATCAACATCTGGAACCAGAAGTCCTCGACCGGAACCGAAAGT
>NC_050534.1:15063749-15066746 GCF_002922805.2 Oryzias melastigma | reverse complement strand
GGAAGGTCATAGAGACATGTAACCGAGACCTACCTCCACATTATAATCTCTCTGTGGTGTGGCTGAGTCTCCATGGCTTCCGGTCCCAGAGATACGCCCATTTTTGGGGTAATTTTCTATGTATCTCTGGAACGGAAGGGTTAGGGTTAGAGCTATGGTTAGGGTTTGGGTTGGTTGTATAATTTCAGTTTACAGCTGATGATGCCATGCGCCTTCTGGTCTGCTGCCAGGTCCCTCTCGCAATTTTGGTGGTAAAACCTATTGACTCTTTATCCTCAGAAACAAAAGTCCTGTCCAGTGGTGTTCCCCAAGGTTCTGTTCTGGGCCCCATTTTCTTAATTCTCTATATGATCCCTCTTAGGAGACTTGTCAGCAAAGTCAGTCAGATTTTATACATTTATATGCTGATGACATTCAGCTTTATTGTTCTTTTGATGAAAATAACCTGTCTTACCTCTTTGACTGTTTGGTCAGCAATGTGTGGTTACAAGACAATCACTTCTAAACCTTAAAAGACAGAAATACATATTTTTTTTGCTCCGGGTGCCAAAAAACAATCCATAAAAAGACACTGAGCTTCTCCGTCCAGTCTCAATAGTCTGGTTTGACAAAAGTCTCTTAACTCCCATTCAAAGCTGGAAACTTTTCATCACCTAAGGAATGTGGCTAAGCTGAAGGGATTTTCTTCTTGATCTGACCTTGACCTGTTTTAGCAAACAGTCTCTTAAATGTCTCCAATTAGTTCCAAACTTTCAACTGGAAACGATAAGCTAACTCATGTCGCCCCTCTGCTTCTATTGGTAAATTGGCTCCCTGTTCAATTAAGAATACATTTAAAAAATTGAATTTTAGTTTTTAGAGCCTCGCACTTACATTTAGATCTCCTGTACGTTTCTTGAGGTCCACTGATAAGAATGTGTTCCTAAAACATGTTTTAAAATTAGGGGAGACGTTGCCTTTCAGACAGTTGTTTTACGACTCTGGAATGACCTTCCTCTGTCTCTGCGCCAGATTGACTCAGTCAAGTATTTCAAAGCTCAAGTTAAGCTGTTTTTATTCAGAAAAGCTTTTAGAAAAGTATATATGTATATATAATTTTTTAAGTATTTTATCTACACATCCTCACTCCCAACTCGTCATAGATGGATGGTTCGGGGCCCATCTGTGTCACTTTTTGACAGTTTGGGTGTCCCCAACTCGTCGATTTTTGGCTGTTCACATTACATCACAGGTCTCCAACCCTTGAGATGCGATACCAAATGCAGTAATGGATGCGGAACCAGTATCGGTTGGAGGGCTGCTTGGTACAGGGTCATAGACAGGGAAATATGGCATCGCTTATCAGGGGTCCCCAACCCTCGGGACGCGGACCGATACTGGTACCCTACCGGACACTGAAATTGGTAACAGATGTGAAACCGGTACCGGTCCGAGGACTGCTTGATACATAGACAGGGAAAAAATGTACAAGTGTCCCGAGGGTTGGGGCCCCCTGATTAGCTTATGCATTTATCCCTCTCTGTGGCCCGATACCAAGCGTCCCTCAGACCACTATCAGGTCCCAGCCTGGAGGTTGGGGAGCCATGATTTAATGGGAACACCCAAAATGTCAAAAGTGACAAAGGGGTCTTTAACTGTGTGCCCATATATGACGAGTTGGGAGTAAGAATGTGTAGTTTTTAGTTGTGTTTTACTTAAATTGTCTGAGTATGTTCTGTTGGTTTTTACATGCTTTAAGCAGCTTGTACTCTTTTTTTTAAAAATATTGTTTATTTGGTTTTATTTTGTTTTGTCATTGTACTTTGTGAGTCACTCTCAGTGAAAAGGACTATATGGAAAAATAACGATTTACTTTCTGTGTGTTAGGTTGCAAAATAAAAGCACAGTGGAAAAATATTCTTAAAAAAGGGTCCTGCTGGTTTAAAAAGTAAAGCCGTTAACCTACTTTAAGTAACAGCAGCTCTGCAGTGTCTGGCACTCATGCAATTCACGCTTTTCCCAAACATTCACACCACGCGTCCATTTGCTCACATGAATCACAGCTTATGACTTAAAAGTGTAAAAGAGCAAAAAGCTGAAGCCTCATCCCCCCTCTAGGTCAGTTTCTTTCACCTTTACTTTCCTATAAATAATGAATCAGCCCAAATGATAGTTATTAAAATTTAAATAAACACACATAGTGGTGGGAACAACTTTAATAGGACATTTCTGCTTATAAGAAAGTTATTTTTTGTCAAAAATAATGAATTGAGAATGTTGCTCCCTAGAATTAGTAAAATCTAACTTTGTGTTACAAAAATAAAAAAATAACTGTCACATTTTTAATATGTAAATGGTATAGAAAACAAGATAAAATAAATATAAAGACAAATTAAGAAAAAAAGGCATGGGAATGTCCATGTGAAGCTCTTTTTGTCAGCTTTCATAAAATGTGAATTACAGCAGTGATTACAATGAAGCACAATGATAAAAAAAAAAATGGGTACAAAATATTAGTAGAATTAAACTGTGTATAAAATGTGTATCTGAAGATGAACAAGTGATTTTTTTTACAAAAATAATTATGTGCAATTATATGAAAATATTTTTAATTAAAAAAGAGGCAAAATTTCCTAGAAATAAATATTTTGAATAACTTTAAAGCACGGGTCAAAGTCAAGGTCCGGGGGCCCTCCAAGTAATTATATCCGGTCCTCCAGATCATTTTATTTTATTGTTATTAATGGCTCGCTGTTATCTTGCACTTATTTCTAACTTGTATAATTCTGAAAAAAATACATTTTTATGAAGAGTAGAGTATTACAAGTTTTTTAAGGTTTAAGTTGATTTATTCTGGAATAATAATGCTGCCTTTTTATAATTCATAATTATGTTGAAAAAGTTAGTTTTAAATAAAAAAAATGGCCTTCTCCTAGCTTTTTGGACATTTTTTGCATGTATTAAGATTGTTTTAGGCTATTTTGAGTTTAGCTAATATTTCTGCTACATTATGGCTGC
>NC_050534.1:15053816-15063673 GCF_002922805.2 Oryzias melastigma | reverse complement strand
TATTTTAACTACATATGACTGCTTTGGCTAATTCCGGCTTTTAAAAAGTTTTTTGGCTGTTCTGGATTTAGGCTAATATTTATCCTCTAACTGTTTTGGCTTATTTAGGCTTTTTTAAAGTTTTTAGGCTGTTTTGGAGTTAGGCTAAAATTTACAGGCTAGTTGTTTGGGCTAATTTAGATTGTTCTCAGTTTTTAAGGTATTTTTAAGTTTAGCTAATATTTCTGCCATATGCTAGCTGTTTTAACTAATTAAAGCTTTTTTAAAACGTTTTTTTTTTGGGCTGCGATATAGTTAGGCTAATATTTACATGCTAGCTGTTTTGGCTAATTTAGGCTTTTTATCAGTTTTTAGGCTATTTTGAAGTTTAGCTAATATTTCTGCTACATGCTAGCTTTTTGGGTCATTTAGGCTTTTTAAAAACGTTTTTTAGGCTGTTTTGGAGTTAGGCTAATATTTACTCGCTAGCTGCTTTGACAAATTTAGCCTTTTTATCCGTTTTTTGGGCTATTTTGAAGTGTAGCTATTTATTTAGCTACATGCTAGCTGTTCTGGCTAAACTAAGGTGTTTTTTTGTAGTTTTTCAGCCTAATTAGGCATTTAGCTAATATTTTAGCTGACTATCAACTTGAGGGTTTTCAGCTATTAATTTTAGCATCTTTAGCTTCAGCACTAGCCCAGCCAAATTCAGCTTACAACATTCACTAGCACTATCGCAGGAAATGCTATATATCTAGTTCATAATTATGTTTGAAAGTTACAGTTTTCAAGTTTTAAAAATCTTGTTTTAGTGTGTTCAGTAAATGTTTATCCTGTTCGGCCCGCGACCTAAGGTACGTTTTGGATTTTGGCACCCTGTGCGATTGAGTTTGACACTCCTGCTTTAAAGCATCACATTTTTTTTTTACATTCGAAAGCATGTAAGCTTATAATTAAACAGTTATTATTTCTTCACATCTGCAGAGAACTTTAACTTTTTACTACTTTTGCAGATGTTTTTATATGCAGTGCAATTGTAAAAACAGAAAATGAAATAGTCTCAAACTTACCACTTCAAAAAAAGTAATCAAGTAAAATAGTTTTACATCTAAAATGTTATTTTTCTCTTTTGTCAGCAGACCTTAAGTTTCTCTCTGTTCAGGTGGAGGTTTTCCAGGTAGTGCTCCACCTTGGCTATGGTCCGGTAGTAGTGACTGTCCGGAAACAGGAAGCGGGTGACCTCTGCGGTCGGTCTGGGCTGGGAGGGACAGTTCATCAGTGAACCCAGCGACTGGACCTTCCCGTCCAGGCTGGAGACGTCCGCCTGGATCTGGCTGAGGAGGTCGGTGACGGGGCTCTGCAGTTCGTTATCCAGGTGTTTGAGGTAATGGCTGACGCTGGCGAGGCCCTTTATCGGCGGAGTGGTGATCTCGATCGGTGGAGCCATTAAGAGCTGGAAATTAAATAAATTCAAAATTCTGTGTGTTTTTACTGTAGCTTTACAAGTGTAACACAATAATTCCAGCAGATTTTGAAGGAGAAAAGCGGCGTATGCCGCTTTTCTCCTTCAAAATCTACTGGAATTATTGTGTTTAAGCGTCACCAAGCAAAATAAATATTAATTTTATCAATTTTGGTCAAGTTTAGAGACAAAAAACGGATTACTTTTAAGTTATTGTTACCTGCGTCCTTAGCTTCCTAATGTGGGTGATGGTCGTCTGAGCGAGGTTTACTATGTTGTGTACCTGGATCTGGATCACATTCCCTTTTGTGGCAGGACTTGTACACGCAGGTAGAGCCAAAAAAGATGCATACACAAGCATGAGAAGCATCCTAAAAGAGAAAAAACACTTTTACAACATTCAGTCACTATAATTGAATATAACAGTAAAAAAAAAGCTCTTTACCTGCAAACGTCCCAGTTCTGACTCTGATCTGTAAGAGCCTTAAGGATTGTTTCTCTTAAGAACCCGCTTGTTTAAATATACTTCCTCGGGTCTCCTCCTCCACTGCCCCCTCTGCCTCAACGAAGGACCATGTTGGGTTCAACATATTCTGGTAAGTCAGGAGATTCAACGTGCATGCAATGAAACCACTCTGACTCACTAGTTAGGAAGTTTCATACATTTGCGAGCAGAATTTTTTCTTTTTTTTTCTGAATCCATCAGATATCATCGGTGGAATCTCACCCTCGAAGAGTTTAGAACAAGATCAGGGATCATCTTATTATTCCAAAGGAAACATTCTAATACACAAAACAAGCAGTGAGTCATTGTAGGCGAGTCAAGTGTGTTACTGTAAACCATTTTAAAATTAGTTTTAAATTAAGCAAAACGCCGG
The DNA here is from genome assembly GCF_002922805.2 of Oryzias melastigma. NCBI lineage: Eukaryota > Metazoa > Chordata > Actinopteri > Beloniformes > Adrianichthyidae > Oryzias > Oryzias melastigma. The sequence continues at coordinate 15,061,354 of NC_050534.1, read as the reverse complement.
GTCAGTTGGAGTGACAAAACCTCAAAGAATTTGTCAGGATTTTACAGGATTCTTCTGTTTCTGCATCCAAACAACTGCTTGTTTTACAGTGAGCTGAAAAACTTCTAAATGAATGCTTCATGATTATAATAAAGGGAGTTTTTTTCTTTTATCATCTCCTTTTTTGGGAAAAAAGTTTTTTTTATTCTTTTTGTCCTGAAGCTTTATTGTGATTTTATGATTTAAATCAGGTTTCTTGAACAATTTGTCTTTGATTTCGAATTAAAAATGAGATAAAACATGCTAAAAATCAATTACATCATCACCTTAAACTTACTGATCGCCACATATTACCTTGATGAGTCATCAATGCACTTTCCAATAACTAACTAATGAAGTTTTCTTAATTTTTTTATCATTTGTGTACTGTTTGAAATAAAGGACTGACTAACTAATAACAAAAAGCCTCATTTACCTTTTATATATTTATATATTTATTTATTTATTTATTTTTGCAAGGACTTTTTTTAACCACATATTCAATCACCAAAAATAAAATCATTTCACTAAAGCTTCATTTTTTTCACATTTTTATTGCTCAACAATAATATATATATATATATATATATATATATATATATATATATATATATATATATATACAATCAGTATTTTTTTAGCTATTAAGTACTTCTATTACATTAACAAGAAGCAAAATAAAAATAAAAAAGTTTTTACAAAATGTAGAGTAAATGTAAAGATGTAAATTAGCACAATTGCTATAATCTAGTACATTTACATCTATGATTCTGAATAGATGTTCCTCCATGTAAATGGTCCCTAATTAATAAATAAATAAAAATACATTAAAAAAATGATGCAACAAAGTGAGTCAGTTGCTTTTTTTGTTCAGGACATTAATTAAAAACCATTTATATTTATATTTAAAAATAGAAAAAACACTGTAAAATGTTAAATCTGATTTAGTCAAGCTACAGTACTCCACGATAGTGAATTTAATGTTAAATTTTATATTAATCCACTTATTATCCAAACCACTTTTTCTCCAAAATCACCTTAATTTAGCATCTACAGGAAAGCAAAAGCATTTTTATTTTTTTCAAAATTTGAAATAAAAGATGAACAAGTCTTGATGCATAAAATGTGTATTTAAAAATGTGTTACTATAATGCATATGAAAACATCATAAACTTTCTCTCAATTATTCTTTTATGAATTGCCTCTATTAAAATGTTTCTTTTTAGTTTAAATCTAAAAGACATTAAAATGTAGAGGAAAAATAAAATAGAAATTTAAGTTTACAGTATGTTTTCATCAAGTGTAGGGAAATAAAAAAGACTTTAACCAAACCAGTTTTCAATATTACTGATGTACCAGTGGAAATTAACCAGTTTAAAACCAATTTAATGAATATTTTTTTAGCAGATTGTACATTCTTGAGTGGGATAAACCAGTTTTACTCAACTTTCTGTTTCTCTTTTACCTTTTACAAGACAAATTATATCAATGCTTTAGCAACTAAAACCTTAATACTAAGAGGAAAAACTCTGTAACTGCTGTTAAAACAGCATTTTATTATAATAATCTCCCCTGGAGTTCAGGAATGTAAAAAGTCAAACTTTTTGGCCGAACACCAAAAAAAAAAACAAAAAAAAAACAGACGGATAACATTTTAATTTATGCTCCCTTCTGACTCAGAATGATGACGATGCCAAACTGTGGTGACTACTAGCGTGAGCTGCAGCTTGTCTCTGTGTGCCCTTCTTTAACCTGTTTTTGTTGCTTTTTTTTCAGAGAGGACACATATTTAAAGAAAATTAAGCTCAAAACTGCATATTTATAGTGTTTCTTTATTTAAATTGTTGTGGTGCTACTGTTGGCGAGCTACGAACTCCCTGCTCTGCTCCATTCCGGAGCATCAACTTGTACTTGATCCATGTTCAAGTTCCTCTTCCGAGTTGACTCAAAACTGTACGGCTGGCTCCAATATAGCTCGTGGATGATGGAAAGTAGTGGAGGGCGTACTCGACAGTCCCAGCCACAACTTTTCATAAGCTCCTGCAGAAACTATATCCTAGAAAACGACACAATTATTTTTATTTTTGACCATAAACTGCATCATCATAGTTAAAAAAAGACAAGGAACACTTTGAAAATAGATCATAAAATGACATATCAACAAACTTTAATATGTTTTAACTGCAAAAAATACAACAAAACCAGTTTAACCTTAAGGTGGAGGATACATTCTTGGTCATTCTTGGTCTGCCCCAATTTAGGCATGTAAAAACGAAATCAAACTTTCAGCGATTTCAGTAATCTTGGTATCAAATTATTCAGCTCGTTCTTGTACTTTTTGTATTCATAAACTTTATAGTTTTTGAAATATTAAGCAAAATATGTCCCATAGGTGCTGAATGAGATATTTTTCAATAGCTTTCTGCACTTTGAAACAATTTTTAAATAATTTGGCAATGAGCTGTTATGTTAGCATTATGCTAGCTTGTTTTGGTAATTTGGCCTCTGCTGAGGTTTTTTGTGCTAATTCTATCAAATATTTTGGGAACATGCTGAAGTTTTTTGGCTGATATATCAACTATGCTTGTTAGACATATTTTGTGTTTGGCTAGGAGCTGGCTAATGTTTTTAGCTAGTTTATCTACTAAGGTGGTTAGGCTTCTTTTGCGGTTTTGCTAGGAACAGGCTAACATTTTTGGCTAATTTGTTATGTACTGAGGTTACTTTTGAGTTTAGCTAGGAACAGGTTAACGTTTTTGGCTAATTTATTATCTACTGAGGTTGTTAGGTTACTTTTGACTTTAGCTAGGAACAGGCTAATGTTTTGGGTAATTTGTTATCGACTGAGGTTGTTATTTTACTTTTGAGTTTGACTAATATTTTAGCAACAGGCTAACATTTTTAATTGGTTTTACTAAATTTTATTGGCTATTTTGGTGTTGAGCTAGAATTTTTGCAATGCATTAGCTTTTTAGCAATGCACTAGCCTTTTAGGCTAATTTGGCATCAACTAAGGGCTTTTTGGGCTAATTTAGAGTTTGGCTCATATTTAAGCAACACACAACATGTTTTTGGAAATATGGCATGCATGGAGGATTTTTAAGCAAACTTACTAACAATTTTTCAGAAATTTAGGCCAACTTTCATAGTTATTTAGCGAAATTTCAAGTCTTTAAGCAAATTTTCCATTTTCCAAATAGCTTTTGCATTTTTAGCAAATCCCTTCATCTATTAAAGAGTAAATTGCTTCATCATTTTCAGCAACCAGATTTATGAAAAAGCATTCACACTAGGATTATCGCAGGTAATGCAGGTTTTCTAGTTTAATTTGGATTTATTTGGTTGAGATTTACCAATAAAAAAAAACTTTATTATTGTTGTTTTTCTTTTATCTCTGCTGCTATATTGTCAGCTGATTTGCTGCATCGAGATGATTATATGTGGAACAGGATTTCTTTTATTTTGAAAGGATATCAAAAGTTACAGACAATTTCATAACAGCAAAACAAATAAAAGTTCATTTTTTAGCTATTATAGAAGAAACAAATACAAATCAGTGTCTTCCATCTAATCTTTTTAAAGTCTTAAACGCAAGATTTACTAAAACTTCTGCTTGTTTTTTTTTTTGTTTGTTTGTTTTATCTAAATGAGGGAATTATACAAATCCTTGGATTATAATCCAGATTAAAGAGATATAGGACATTCTATCGAGTCTTAAAATTTGTGCTACCTGAAATAAATGTCCACAAAGAAGCCCCAAAACTTTCAAAGTACAGATCAATCCCATCAGGATGTTGGGCGTCTTCCACCACACTGACATAACGCTCCGTTACTTCCCACAAACGGCGTGAGGCAATTGGAAATACTTTACCCCACAGAGACACAAAGATGGGGAAATTCTTGGAATAGGTACTCTGGTCAGTTCCAGTAACACGGCTTGACCTGAGTTTCAACTCTGACACTCCCACTCCTCGGTGAAATAACTGGGTTATGAAGTACCATACATGGCCGGAGAAGTGAACGGTAAACCCTGGCGCCCTCAAGGGATCTGACGTCTCTTTGAATCACACTTTCTTTATTGAACATTCGAACCCAAACCTGCTGGATCGGATGACTGAAACGGAAAAGCATTTTTTAAATCCTTATGACTTATCTGATTTCCTTTCTGCGTCAGCAAATTTGGCCTCAGATAAGCTGCATTTAGAAAATAAAATTTGTTAGTTTACCCCCAGACATCCATTTAAATGAGACTTTTAGTCACCTTTCAATAAAACACACAAACATAGTAAGATAAAGATAAAAAAATTAAGTTTTATTTTCACATTTAAGGTGAATTTACAGTTAAGTTCAGTAAAAAAAATCTTATTTTCTCAGGCTACACCAAGCGTATAATCACTAACAGACAACCAACGCTTTACCGTAATTTTTGGGGGTGAGTGCGTCACATGAAGGGGGACCAACATCTGCTACCAATAACACACATGTTTTCAGTCGGAAGCTGTAAACTCAACAGAGGCCTGGATGTTGTTATTCTTCTGCCTCATGGCCGTGTTGGTTTTTGCAGTGGCGCATTCTTATTAGCTGCAGTTCCCCTCAATCGCCTCTAGAGGGCTATGCTCACCCAAAAATTTACAGGAGGAGAAACTACACATTTTTCCTCATTTTGTTTTTTGTAATTTGCCCCAAAAAATCATCATATTACATCAAAATATATATAAAAAATACTTATAAGGTTGTGATTTTGTTAAATAAACTCATTTGTGGTTCTCTTTACGATCGTATTTTAAGTTTTAAGGCAAAAATGACATTTTAGTTGTGATTTTTTTAAATAAATTGCCATGAACAACAAACATTTTAGCAATTTAATAAAATATTATTGTTTAGTGAATCAATTTACTCTATTACAAGCGGAAGAGGAGCAAAACAGTGACAGGGATGAATGAGGCACTGCCCTATTTCCTAGGGGCACCGTGTGACACACAAATAGTGCCGCGGTTTAACCGCTAACTTGATGGGTCCTTTTTGATAAAGATGTTGTAGAGGTGCATTTTTAGGATAATTTTGTTACAGTTTTGAAAAAAAAGCACAAAAAAGCATGAAATACAGTATTTTTTTTTTTGCAAAATTAGACATTTACACTAAGTAAATATTGTTAGAAATCTAGATAAAGGGATTTTAGTAAAAACGTACTGTAACTTTTCAACCGTTAGCACGATCAACGTCATTCCAGTCGATTTTGAATGAGAAAAGCCGCTTTTCTCCTTCAAAATCGACTGGAATGACGTTGATTGTGTTAAAAATTCAAAAAATAATCATTGGAGCTCCAGTGTTAAAGGGTTAAAACACACAAAAAACGCCTCTGGTTTGGACGTACATTAACTCCATTGTGAGAGCTCACTGGTTTGGAGGAATAATCACATTTATGTAACACATAGGTCATCAAAGGCTTGAAGCTACACATCCATTTCTCTCTCAGATTATTCATTCCGGTCTGCGTACTCTCAATAGGTGGTTCTATGAATGTCAGGCCACATATTGTTAGGAGAAGAGCATTATTTGTGTTTAAAAAATAGGAAAATGTACAGTTTTGTGGGAACATGGACACAGCAAGAGCTCAGATATATTTCTTTGAGGGTTAAATTATTCGACCTTTTAAGATATTGAAGATTTTACTTAAATCTACTTAAAAAAATGTAAAAAAGTAAAAAAAAAAAGAGTTTTCACGCACTTTTTAACCTTTAAAGAAGGGAATTACAGCTCTATTTACTGTTTTTTTCAAATAATGTTTTTTCTTTTTCAAATAAAAGACCTATTTCTGCATTTTACAGATGACTCAAATGACTTTCATTAAGCCTTTGATAGCGAGAAATTCCCCGCCAGATGCCAGAATCCACTGAAGATACTTTTTGGGGTAAGGGCTTCCTGGCTACTTCCTTAGGAACAGCAAGCCCAGACCGCAAAAAGACCCACAAAGGACAACGTCCTGTGATGATGGTGATGATGATCTCAGCACCTGGAGAAAGAAAGAAGAGCTTTCAGCACGTAAATTTGGAAGCGTAAGATCCATCCGGTTTTTAAAAGTACAAACAAAACGATGTTAGTCCATTAGTGCACAGAAATCCCCCAATTTGATCATTTTGTCTCCATTAACTGTCTTAAAAATGATGATTTCTCTAAATGAAGTCTCTCTTTAGTCAAAAGTTTGATTGTGACACCTCATTTATAGATGGTGTTAGTTTTAACCCCCATTGTTTCTTTATTTTTCACATACATGTCAGTACAATGTGTTTTTTTTGGCCCAAATTATGACCAAAACTGATCACTGCTTCTGTAAAAAAGCTAAAAAAACATACTTATCCTTCTAAAGAAATCACATTTGACCAAATTTATCACTGAAAATGTGATATTCTGTTTGTTTCTAATGTAAAAAATCTTAAATATGAGGCCAACACATAACAACAAGTATTGCTGTTCAGTAACGTTCCTCCTTAAATCGTTAAAATTAGGATGCAGAAATCTAAAAATAACCTAAAAAAAGAACATTATTGCTAAAAAGTTGGAAGATTTGATCCACATGGACACAATAAAAACAACCTGGAACCTCAAAATTTGGGTTTTATGTGAATAAAGCATGAAAACAACGCGGATTTCAGCATAAATCTTCCTTAAATTTGTTCTGTTTTTTTCCCGCCTGATGAAGTTTCATTTGGTTGTCGTTGCAAATCAGTCAGATGTTTCCCTAAAAAGGGAAATATTTTGCCTGAGAAATGATGTAAAACCATGTTTTTTTGTTTTTTTTCCAATTTTAAACTAAAGATTTGTGAGTAATCACATTTCTGCAGATGAAAAGTGGTTTAGTGTAATATTTGTAATTTTGTGGCAGGTAGAAAACTATAATTTACTTTATTTTTTAATGGAGGTTTAAGAATAGTCTTTGAAAAATGTCACCAAATGTACTCGATTTAACCATTTTATTCCAAAATGGCTGTTCTAATAACAGCATTGATGGACTTCTTTCTTTATAAAACGATCTTTGTACACAGCAGCAGACACTCATGTCAGGATTCTCTATAAAATTTTAACTTCTTCCTAGAAAATTTGCAGATTAAGAGCAGATTGAAACACTTTTCTTGTTTTATTTTTACATATTTGCCTCTAAAATGATTTACACTCCTCCTCCTTCATCACTACAGCCTCTTTTCTGTCTGTCTTCAACATCAATCTGGAAAAACTTTACTTTATTTGCAACAGACTTTTCCAAATATTCAGCATCTATACTGAAGATCCTGAAGAAAAAGGGTCTCTTCAGCGGTGTGTTCCGGAGGGCCTCATCTGGACGGTAGGCCTTTTGTCTGTTACGTCAAGACTGGACCATCTGCACACGTCTGCCACAGCGTGCGTCACAGAGAGGGGGGAAAAAGTCCCAATTCCTGCTAATCTGTCCCAAATTCAGAATGTTGTACATAAAGATGGTTCCTGTATATCTTTTGTTTTGGGGGAACCAAGAAGTTCCAGTGATC
>NC_050534.1:15043551-15053579 GCF_002922805.2 Oryzias melastigma | reverse complement strand
TTCTGATCGCGCGTGAATTGGCACTTGTTGCCATAACGCAGTGAAACCTGCAAAGAGGGCAGCTTCATTTTTTATATTAAATCCTAAAAGAAGTATTGCAACCACCAAACATTTGCATTAAAAAAAAGATGACTGACGATACAATTAGGTGGCAATTGTTGCACCGATTATCGCCACACCTCAGACTTGCAGTTGTACAAATGTGCCTCCTCGGGGCATGCATGGTGCAAATCTCTCCAAAGACATGGATGGATGCGGGGTTGTTGTTGCGTCGGAGCAGCGTGCGCTGTGGACGGCGCACGTCCACAGATGCGGGTGATCATTAAACAAACAAACAAAAAAATGCAATCAACTCGCTGAAAGTCAACACTTTTACTGAGGAATAATGCACCCCCACCCCTTTACCCGAACCGTGATCACTCATCAGTGGCCACTCACGCTCCACCGCCAAACTCGGGGATGCATTTCTGAATAGCACGAAAACACCGCGGAAGCTTCTTTATTATTATTGGACTTATTTTTCAAATTAAGCACAAAAAAATGATAAAACAGAAAATGGCTCACCCGTTCTTCTCCGATCCAAGGAAGCGCGCATCTTTTCCTTCCTTTTTTCCCTCCAATAATCCCTGGGAATTTGAGCGGCACCCATTCATATGCAGCACTAGGGTCCCCCCAACCACCGCTCCTCCACCCTCCCTCCATCCTCTCCAGACGTCAGTCGCATTCTATTAATTTCGCCCTTTGATTTATTGTAATCACAATAATAATTATTTTTTTTTAACTTCTGTGCATTTCTCCATCTTAATCCATTTTGTCCTCCTCTCTCTCCTCTCTGGAAAATGCTGCAAAACCTCTAATGGAAGCCACTCAATTCCTCCAGTCTGCTTTTTGCTGGTGACCTGCATTGACGTCATTGCGTCATTAGGTTTCCCCTGGAAACACGGGAGAGCCAAAAATAGAAACACATTAATTCAAACCCCAGGCTGGAGGAAGGGGGCTGGGGTAAGGGGTATAGTTGGTGGCTGTTTTTGGTCACTATTTCTTTCTTTCGATTCATTATATGACCCTCCCATCCACATGTGCGCACACGCGCACGGCGCTTACTCACCGGTTTCCCCTTTAGTGGCTGACTGGACTCGAGCTTTACGCACAGAAAGCCTGAAATATCAACATGTCTTGATGTATTTTGGGCTTTTGTTGGATTTCTGTGGTTTTGCCAGAACACTACATATATTTGGTTTAATGTTATTAAAAATATATGATGAAGGATGGAATTTGTTGGTGAGTTTAACACATTTTTAATCACCAGATTTAATAAATTGCCCTAATTTTTTTCAAAAACAATAAATTTAACAATAGGTTCATGAATTAAAGGGGAAAAACAAACAGTATGGCTAAAGGATAATATGTTTAAATGAAGATAGCGGTGCAATATTGGCAAAATAAACCTGTTACAGAGGGAATAAAAATCCCTAAAATATGAAAAAACAAACCAAAACAATCACAACACATTAATAACTCAGATTGCATTTAAAGATGTTTCCCTTTAAAATTTCCCATTATTTAAAGACCCACTCCAGTTTAAAAAAAGTGTTTTTTGGTGTTCTTGTGTCATTTTTCTCATGACGGAGGACATATATAAAGAAAATTAAGATTATTGTATTTCTGAGTCTTTATTTATTCATATTGTTGTGAATCAGAAGCACATGAAAAAAATCTGGTTAGAAAAAGCCAAGCCATAAGCTCCATTCTCTGCTCATTTTTCATGTCCTCTTGTAGATAAATAGATCCATGTCCATCTTTGTTTAGAATCAGAATTGTACAAGTCTATAGCTCCAATTTTGCTCGCCAGTTTTGTTGCACTTGTAATGTTAGACTAGGAGTGTGAGGGGTTGTAAGCAGCAGGAGAAAGTACAAAGGGATGATGGGAAATGAGGGAAGGCTTACTTTGTGTCAGTCATATATGGAAACGTTTGTGACTCATAATTCAAAATAAAGATCAATACTGGAAATGCTTTTTCATTTTCACAATGTAACTGCATTACTTGACTCTTAAATCAAATGAAAAAGCAATTCTCTGAATGATTTTTTCTTCTTCTTCAGCACTGCTCCTTCTGTATCTTAATTGAATTGATAAAGAAAATGGTGTTTAACATTTCATTTTCAAAAAGTAAATCAAATGAAAAAGCTTTTTCAATTACATTGTGAAAATGAAAAAGCATTTCTGTTCGTTAATTTTAATTTTTAAATGTGATAATTTGACTATAAGTTCATGAATCAAATCAAATGAAGAAGCTTTTTCATTTTATTTGAGATGCAACTAATACAATTACATTTTGAAAATGAAAAAGCATTTCTGTTCATGAATTTTAATTTTCTAATTTGATCATTCTAATTGAATTTTGTACGAATTTACAAGAGAACTTTCTTTATCATTTTATTTATGTCACAGAATGAGCGGTGTTGACGTTGAAAATGGAAATAAAGATTCGAGGATTGCTTTTTCATTTTCTGTAAGAGACAAGTAATGCAGTTACATTGTGAAAATGGAAAAGCATTTCCAGGATTTACTTTTATTTTGAATTATGAGTCACAAACGCTTCCATAAACAGAGGTGAATTTCCGGTGAACTCTTGCTGCTGCGTCCTAAAACATGACAGTTTTTTTTTTTTTAAGTAAAAACTTGCATAATTATAATTAAGAGATAATTGGGAACACTTTTAAAATAGATAAAAAGATGATTGGAGTCGATATTTACATAAAAAAATGCTCACTTTCAATTGATTTAAATCATTTTAAAACACTCATTGTAACCAAATCTGCCATCCAAAAATAATATTTGATCAAATTGGCTGATGGACAGTAAATCACAGACCCTAATAGCATTGCTGTTTGTTTGATGTGATTGGATGTGTTCATGATTATCCCCATCTAACTATTTTTGGAATAATATTGATTTGGAAAGCCATTTCTTTCTTGTTTAATGTTGTTTGCTGGATTAATACATTTTGACGAATGCATCCATGCTGGGAATTAGATAATACATTTTTACAAAGACGCCTTGAATGAGCTTGCCTTGAAAGGTTTAGTCCAGAACGATGAATGGGGAATCTGTGAAGGGATCTGCAACAGATGGTAATGTTGCAGACGCCATGTTGAGGGATCATCTTGTTTAGATTTTTTTTCTGACTGCAAACATCCGACAACTTTAAATGGTAACAAGAAAATGGAGTGATGAAGAAGAGCTATGCAAGGATGAAGGAAGAGGAAGCATGGATGAGGACTAAAGAGTCAGAGGTGGATGTGAATGGGTAAACAGATTAGGAGAGTATACAGTTTAGATTCGAGGTCAACATATTTTCTGACTATATGGGGCATTAAGTGAAACAAAAGTCATATAAGTCAGACGTCTTTCAACTTATTCACAAACGGTTGAAGGACGGTACAAATCGCTTCGCCAGGCTTCTGACTACTGTAGCTGAAATGCTCCGACAATCCATCAAGCGGTGAAACTTTATAGTTTACCAAAGTCGAACACTTTGATAGCACAGAAAAAAAAATTTGAGGTCAACACATCAAATAATAGGTCTATTATTGAAGAAAATTCATGGATTTTAAGCACGCCTAATAGTCCAAAAAAGCCCTAATAATTAGTTTTGATTTAATTTTAGTTGATCTTTACAAATTTCTCATTTAGATGCACCAACAATGACAAAAATAAATAAATAACCTGTGTATAGTTTATTTTTATTATTATTTTAATAATTACTAGTGATGCTACAACTAAATTTGCTGCATTGAGATGGTTCTAAGTGGGATAGGATGTCTTTTATTTTGAAAGGAAGCAATAAAAAAGCTCTATAAAAATCTGTTTATTTATATCTATCATAATAGTAGCATTAACATAAATTCAAATTTTATTTTTCCAAAGGAGGAAGTCAGACTTTGTGGCTCCTACTGGGTTGTTGTTGGTAAGAAATCCACCCAGATATGTGTTCAAGTGTTGAAGGTTGTAGACTCCTGGTTTAGAGACAGGATGCAGAGCTGAAGGTAGCAGAGGAAGATGATGAGCTTCTCTTTGGGAATAGTGAAGATCAGGAAAGAAATGGATCATTTGCTATGGTAACCCTCTGAAGGGAGCAGTGAAAGGAAAATAAAAAGATCAAAGAAAGTTTTTAAAAAAAAGTGATATGATTACAGTGGGGCATAAAAATTATTTAGTCAGTCACCAATTATGCAAGTTTTCCCACTTAAAAATATGAGAGGGGCCTCTAATTTTCATCATACTTCAACTATGAGAGACAAAACGAGAAGAAAAAAACCCAATAAAATCAAATTTTCTGAATTTTAAATAATTTATTTGTAAATGACGGTGGAATATAAGTATTTGGTCAAAGACAAAAGTTCAATTAAATACTTTATTATATACCCTTCGTTGGTAATGACAGCAGTCAAACGTTTTCTGTAAGTTCTCACAAACTCTTGCTGGTATTTTGGTCCATTCCTCCATCCAGATCTCCTCTAGAGCAGTGATGTTTTTGGGCTGTCACTGGACTATACAGACTTTCAACTCCCTGTAAAGATTTTGTATTAGATCTAGAGACTGGTTAGGCCACTCCAGGACCTTGAAATGCTTCTTGCGAAGCCACTCCTTCGTTACCCGGTCAGTGTGTTTGGGGTCATTGTCCTGCTGAAAGACCCAGCCACGTTGCTGATTGAAGTCTGAAAATCTGACCATACATGGCCCCATTCATTCTGTCCTTTACACGGATCAGTCGTCCTGGTCAGGCCTTTGGTGGAGTTTAGAGTGTGACTATTTGAAGTTGTGGACAGGTGTCTTTTATATAGATAACTAGTTCAAACAGGTGCTATTAATACAGGTAACAAGTAGAGGACAGAGAAGTTACAGAAATCTTGTTTGTTTGTAGGTGACTGAATGCTTATTTTTCACCATAAATTGCAAATAAATTCTTTGAAAATCAGATAAAGTGATTTTTTTCAGCCTGGGTCTGGGGAGGTGTGATTGAGTCTAGATTTATTCATATTCAGCATTTTTCTGATGGAGTTTGGATCTGGATAGTTTGCTGATCAGTCATCAGACTCCAAGGTTCTTGAGCCAGAAATGGGAACTTTGAAAAACAATGTTTAAGCTGGTCAGCATTAAAGAAAGAATTGCTCTCAAATTTTCTGCTAGAAGTCTGCTCTGCCCTTGAACCTGTAAAAATACACCTAGAGATTACATGTTCCCATAAATCACTACTACCTGAAACTTAACACTGGACCTTGAATTCATTCTGTGCATTTTCTTCCTCCAAACTCTTAAACCTCTCTGTCCAAAAGTAATGCAGCATTTATTTGAACTGAAGACTTTTGACTGCTGAACACTAGAGTTTTTTTCTGTCCTTTACCCAGGGAACATGCTAAAGTGCCCCTTTATATTCAAATTCAACTGGTTTAACTTTGAAAGCTATGTTCAGTGGCCACCCGTTTTGTATGTAGGGCCTGGAAACAGACTTAAAAACACATAAATACGTGAATGCAAAAGTGAAAAGCCCAAAATGCAAGTTTACATAGATTTTCATTGAAAGTGGACACACCGTCCTGCATTTATGGAACCACTTTCAATGAAAAGTCTATGTAAATGCATCTTCCGTCCATGTGGCGCTACGTAAGTTTCTATGACAGTAGTCGAGCCCTATGTACAAAATGACCACTCAAGAATTTGGATTTGGAATTGATGTATGAATGGCATCCTTTTTATATCATGGAAGTGGTAAACCCTTTGATATTTGATCATGGAGTAAAAATTAATTATTGCAGTTTGTGTCCAACCAGAATTATATGACCCCAAGTCTTTCTAATAAAGTATCTTGAATATATCGGTATAGAGCCATGAAAGAAAAGGCCTGGAGCAAGATTTACGAGATTTGCATCAGTTAAGCAGTTCACACCATGCCTCTTTCAGCTGTAGGTGGTGGACATGCACTAGTAAGAGAAAGAGTAGACAAAGAAAAAGAAGAAAAATGGGTTACACTCACATTTAAGAACACACATTTGGCGCATTCTTGAATGCGTGCCCCCTTTGTGAATGTAGCTTTAGGATGGATAAGGACAAATTAAGCCAATTTTATAATCATTCTAAAGTGGGTGGTATTGGATTAACAAAAAAATATATAGTAGTCATAGCTAATAAAAGCTTTAGTTATTTACAACTACCAGTAGGTAGGATATAGATAAAACGTACGCATCGAACAGGCATTTTTATGTGCAAGTCAAAGGTAGTAGAGGTTGTTTAAGAGAACTGGACCGAGTTGAGTCTATTCAGTTGCTATTTTTTTGTGAAACGAATGCCGCCATGTTGTACCTAGACAACGTCAGCAGCCAGTTACTGGCCAGAGTCGGTCTGTTTCTATGGGAACCACTCTCACCAATTAGGAGTGAGCTTGTTGGAAGTCCACACCCACTTGAAAGCAGGCTCGGGAGAATCTGTCGATATCTTGAATAACTTCCACTACAGAAAAAAATATTGTGGAAAAAGGCAATCAGAGAATAAGCACGGTCAGAAACAGAAGATCAGGTTCAAATGTAAATGCTCGGTAATGCAGGCAGGGTGGCATAAACAATACTTCGCACTGAGTGAGGCTCTGTGCAGTGCTTAAGTGTGGGTGATATCTGGGGAGTGTACACTGGGGTGTAGTGAATTCAGTACTGTGAAGACCAGTGACCAGAGGGGGAGACGTTCTCTTGGTTCCTTTTTTCTGTGGACCTACAACCAACAGAGGTCCAAAAATGGTATGATTTGGTCCAACTTAATGAGTCAATTCTATACCGGAAATGCTCAAAATACTTGACTGGTCCAGACTCTTCTGTACTGTATCGCTCACTTTACATGAGGCATTGAAGGCTTTTTTAAAGACACAGAAAAACTCTATTCAAAATCAAAATTTTTTCCCAGTTTTCAACTTTATGACTGATTTTGTGTTACTCTCCATTGTCTTCCTGATAGGGCTGACAAACCTTGTCTCACTATGGAAAGTTGCTCCTTTACTTTTTGCCAAACAAAAACTCAACACTATTTTTATATTTTAATAGTGGATTGATCATGGGCTTCTATACCCTTCCTCCAACTTGTTAGTCAACATAGAGCCCCGAGTTAGACCTTTAACGAATCTTACAATGATTCAATTCCTATCATAATTTGTGGTTGAGGACATGATTCATAGTGGATATTGGTTCATTTTGAATGATGCTATTTGATTTGATTCACTGACTCAGAAGCGATCCATCTTTAGCCAAAACTTCAACCAGTGTGACTCAGAGATAAAAACCTGGTACTGAACAGTGCAGGTGAAGTTTTCCAGATTCTCTGAATTTCTTGCAAGATAATCAAGTGAATATGTGTACAAACAAACAAGTAAACAAGAGTTAATGGCAAATCCATTCACATTTTAGTTTCATAGAGTTCAGCCCACTTTTGTTTTTCTACATGAAAATTATTCAAACTAAACGCTATATCACACTGTATGGTCATACGTTTTTCCAAAAGTCAGTGTTTCCTCCCTCCCTTTTTAGTTGCCATCACGTGTTTTGTCCACTGTGACACTTGATTCTTTTTACATTATAGTAAAATAAACCTATTGTGCCTCAATTCAAATGGTATTTTCCAATATCATATTATCATATCAATATCATATTGATTCAGTGGACCCTCTTTAGAGCATGCTCAACTCATGTTCCTATGTATAAAATTATAGATCTGTGGACCTCTCTCAAATGTGAGTTCTCCAGATATACATAGACATCATTATTGGCCTATAAGAACGATTTGTAGTTCATTAGAAATTTGCCTCAGAGTTCTAGCCAGGACTGTTGAAGTGGAGTAATCCCATCCCTATTTCCCGTCATCTCCTGCTAGCTTACAGCCCCTTACACCACCAATCTAACATTACCAGTGCAACAATATTGGTGCTAGCCATCCATACAGTTTAGAGCCAGATGCCAGCTCAGACAAGGAAAACAAAGACGTACATGGATCTAATTGTGTACAAACCATGCATCAAAATGGAGCAAAGCTAGTAGCTTGCTAAAGTAGCTTATATGTAACAACTACGAGGTTTTTCAAACATTAATTTTTCCGTCTACTCCTGATTTACAACAGAAATACTCAAAATTAGGGCTGGGTATCGGTTATAATTTCCAGAAACAATTCGATTCACATGAGCCTGAATCGATTCGATTCCGATTTTTTTCAATGCTTTAAGTCAATTAAATTTTAAGTTTACACATTTATACACAATTGTTTAGAAATACATAAAAAACCTACTATATAGTTTGAATATTTTTTTTATTAATTAATACAGTTCAGATATTGTGGAATGTATGAGTGGAATAATTAGATTATTAATAGCATACAGTGTTACATGGAATTTCTAAAGGAAAAGTTCCAACAAAGATGTTCAGATCATTAACATTGTGAACAGTTCTGCTTTTTCTGGAGGGCATTTCAGTTTGGCCACTAGGTGGCGACCGCGCTATAGAAGTACACCTTATTCAAGAAGAAGACAACAGTCCAATGGAAAAAAACATGTTTTAGGCCGCAAATAGTTAATTTAAAAAATATTTCCTTAAAAGAGATTGGAAAATTCATGCCTGTGAGTATATAAAGATGTTTATTTTGTCAGCAATGTATTTTTGGGTCGACCGAACATTAGCATTAGCCGTCCTATGGGAAATTGTAGTAAACGTTAGCATTAAGCTAGCGGACTTTAGCTTTGTATGCTAAATTGATTTATATCTTTTATGAATTGATTATTGATCTATTAGGCTTAAATTGATTAATCGATTTTTTCAACCCAGCCCTACTCAAAATGCTACTTTTAGTTTAATTTTCTTTATTTACGTCCTCCATCACGAGTAAAATCTCATGATTAAAAACAAGCTTTTCATTGGCTTACTATAGAAATGTAAAAGAACACTAAACACCAAATCCATATCGTAAAGTGTTGTTTTAAAGAAGAAATTTTGGCGGTAAAAATCCTAAAATGGGAGCTTAAACCCTTTGACAGAATTTCATGATGTCAGCATTGGTATATATCTGTGCTCATTCATGCACATCTTTTTCTAATCCGTTCACATATCCAGGCCAGCCACCTTTCCGTGACGCAGAGCCCTGACCCCGGTTTAATCGCTTTAGCTTCTTCTATCTGCCGCCATGTTCAAGATCAAGTGACAAGCGCTGCCGCGTGCAACTTCTCCCGCAGCGTTTGCATGCAGGCACGTGCCCGCGTGCGCACGCTGCGGGCTCGTGACGCCTGACTGGAGGCACGCGCGTTTGCTCACGAGCGCTTCCTGCTTTGATGCTGTGGCCTTGAAAACGAAAAAAAAAAAGAAAGGAAAGAAAAATGAAACAGCAGCAGTCTATACTTAACGACCACTGGTTGCTATGGGGAATTTCCTAAATCACACGTCAACAATTGTTTTTGACAGTTCTGTTTAAATTTAGCACATTTTGTGATGGGTTCACGTGTATTTATACATTACTTTGAACATTTTCTGAAGTGAAAAATGTGCTTTAAGGTTTGTAAAAGCCGTGTAGAGGACATCGTTTCATTGATGATTTGATGAAGAACATCTGGTGGAAGAGGCAGAGCCAGAGCAGAGCAAGCTAAAACTTTGTTCTAGATTTTTCTGTCTTAATGCTTCAAATCACAATAGAGAATGTGATTGTAAGTAAAATGTGGCTTTCTGGAAGTTTCCAAACTAAAGAAGGAGCTGGAAAAAGGCACCATGCAGCCTAATTGTTGGGATTTTGTTGTGCTAGCTGCTAGCTTAAATCACAAGAAAGGTAGGTACTTAGCTTAAATTTTCATGGTCATTTTATGCCAAATAAATGTAGAAAAAATATAAGTGTGTTAATAATATGATGGTAAAAATCTTAATATTTTAAGTGAACATAACTTTCACTTCTAATTTAAAGACCCAATTAAATTAGCTATATATATATATATATATATATTTACATTTATTGT
>NC_050534.1:15031522-15043447 GCF_002922805.2 Oryzias melastigma | reverse complement strand
ATTTGCCTCTGTGTTGTTGGCTGGACAATTGTGAAGTTAGCCTCAGCTTATTTCCCATTAGCCCCTTGGTTACACCCCTTGCTATCTAGCTTATAGCACCTTCCAAGCCTTTAGCATAGTATAAGCCGTGAGATTTAATATCCCCCTGATCCAACATTAAATTATTTTATATATGTCCTCCATTGTGAGAAAACATGCTGAGAAATACAAAAACAAAACAAAAAAAACCTAGATTTTCATTGGCATGGGTCTTTAAAGTTTATTGCTTGAATGTTTAAATTACAATTTTATACATTTTCTACCATATAACGTATGTTTTGAAATGTTCTATGAAGATGTAGATTTATGCCTCATCCACTGAGAATCCTATCAATCTGCAAAAGTCATTTAAAGTTATTAAATAAGTAAATATTTTTTATGGAACTTTTCATAGAGAACAATTGACTACGTACTTTACAAAAATGAAATAAAACAAAACAAAACAATACAAGCTGGTAATGACAGGTGAGCACAGAACAACATGCTCCAACATTGAACACAAGTAAAAGATAGAATATATATATGTTATCAGCACAAAGCTCATCTAAATAAAAGCATTGTAACTTGACTTTTAAGAGTTTATGTGGCACAGAGACAGTCGGACAACAATTGCCTGAAAGGCAATGTATCCCCTAGCTTTAAAATTAGTTTTTGTAACATTTCAATTAAATTATTTGGACAAAACAGTCAAAATATTCCAAAATAAATATAACTGAGCCTCTCCTAAGATAATCTTAGCTTTCAGAAAAAATAAAAAAAATATGGAGCACAGTAGGCTACAGTAAACCTGTTGTTCCGATTGAAATGTAGCATTTAACGTTGTTAATCTGGAATGTTTTTGTCACCCTAAAGTCTTCTTTTTGCCCCAGCAGCTGCCCTTGCATGCTCCAAGTAGAAAAGCCTGTCCAAATGTCATCCAGCTGAGGTGTGTTTCACAAGATTCTTCTCAAACCCCTGGTAAGATTTGATATTTCTATTTAAGGTAATGAAATATTTATCAAGTATTGCAATGCTAAAGATACTATTGCTTAATCTAAATATGAAGATAATTAGGGTATTGATGTGCTGATCTTAATGTCATTGGAAAATTGAAATATTATTTTGAACAAAAACAAATAAATGAAAATAATTTAATATTTAAATTGAATTATTTTGTTATTTTAAGTTACTGTAAAGCCAAATTCTTCAATTTGTTAATTTCTAGATTTTTAATGGATTAATGAATTTTTAAAATGCAATTGTTTCCATTTATTTTAAAAGAAATATACTCCTCAAACAAAGCACTTAGCTTTTTTTGTTTTTTTATTTCCTTGCTCCAACTGCCTTGTTTTAGTTTTTCTTATTGAAAAACGTTGAACGAGAACTGTCTACCATAATGTACATGTTATTCTAAAGCTGGTTTTAAATCTGTTTTCATATTTTTATGCTTCTTTTTTTGCCAGGTCTTCTTTAAAAATATATTTTAGCTCAAGGGAGTTCTTAAAATAAAAATAACACCCCCTAGAATGACAACAAATCAGCCATCTGTGATGTTGATTTTTTTTTCTTGAGAAGTTAACTAAATATCTAGAAATACAAATGATAGAAAAACCCTTTAAATACACGTTTAGTGTCTTTAAAGTTAATTGTAGACAGATTAATTTAAATAGTTAATTCTCTCTCATATGCAGTACTTACATACGCTGTAAATGTAGTTTGAACGTGGAAATTGTTTCCATTTTAAGCAGCAAAATTGCAAGTGCTACATAAAAACACCTGTTAGTTAAAGGCAATTTCTTCTCACCTCGCTCCATTTACCTAAGTCAATATCTAATCTCCCCCTTCCTACTTTTGACGTTTCCATTGATCACGATTACCACTCTCTTTAACTCGTGTATCAATGATTTATCGCCTTCTGTCTTCCTTTTACATACAAGTGCCATCAAGCTGGGAGCTGCTCTGATTTCAGCATTTGAGTACAAAGGCAAAAAAGACAGTGACAGTGTGAAAGTAAGCCAATAGGATGCAGATGTGTGCATTTAAAAACATGTAAGCTGTGTGTTTGGGATGAAGAGGCAAAAGTTGGATTGTCTCGCTGTGGGCACTGACCCAGATGGTTGATGTGTGCACTAACTGCTGATGCCATCTGCTGGTTAAAAGCCTAAACTACAGACTCAGTGTTCAGGGACATCTGCATGGCATTTGTAAAAGCAAAACCCATATGTCTTATTCATATTCAGTCAGCTTTGGTTTAATTTTTCTTTGCATTTGAATTCCTCAGTTCTTTCCAGCAAGGTTAAACAAAGTTATTTCTAGCGGAATGCGCACAGGACTTGAGTCTTTTATCAGATCTGTACCGATTCAGTGAGTCAACTGTCACTGTGAAGCCTGACATCAAACCTTTGAAATATCCTTCAAATCAAGCACAATTTGCTCAACAGTGTTGCATTTATGAATGAATGAGCTTTTACCCCTTGGTATTTTTATGCCTATTTGGAATTTAAATGTATGCACAGATCAAAGCCCCTCCTTATGAGACAGAGGTGGTGCAATATGCAGAAACCCCAAGACTATTCACAGCAGCTCCTCTCTGCAGCCTTCATTTCACAGCGATGCCAGAGTCCTTCAGTAAACCTCCTCCAGGGGGCAGAAGTGCTCAGCAATGTCTTTCTTTTATCTCCCACTCTGTCTCCCTAATCTTTTCTCCTCAGCATTTTGTCTGCTCACAATAACTGTGGCATAAATATATATATGACCCCTCAGATGAATATTGATTTAGGTAAAGCTTGTAAGGTCAGAGTCTGCATCTTCATCTGCTTCACACATTCCTTTACAGCTACTCGTCCTTTGATTTTACAGTCCTGGTTTAGTATTGGTGGTGGTGGTTTGAAGGGTTGCAGTATTTTTTGTCTTACTATCATTTTAAATCATCAAACATTTCAATCTTGACGTGCTTTCAGCTGGCAGCACATCGCCTGTGAGATGGTTTGACTTTGATTTTATTTAGCCTTCACTGGTGCGTTTGGTTTCTCCTCATATGCATTTTTTTCATTAGAAGCATTAAAGCCTCACTGTTCAACCCCTGCTTTCTAAATCATGCATTACTCCAATAAAGTGAGGCTTAAAAAGGCAAAAAAAAAAAGATTGGGGTCACAGTTTGGAGACCTGAATTTTTAAACTGAGGCTGCAATCCGGATGTCAAAAGAATGGAATTAAGGAAGGAGAAAAGACAGGAATGTTGCTAGAAGAATATGACGAGTAACTGAGGACTCGTGTCAAAGAGACCTTTGTTCAAGTAGCTGTAGAAAGATCAGAGCCAGAGAGCAATGGACCTCAAGGACCTTGAAAGGATGAATTGAATGCTTATGATGCAGAACTCTATAGTCAAGGCTCTACACCCTCAACTTTTTCATTTTTTGCCATTAATTATTTCTCGTTAATTGCCAGAACCAAAAAAAAGAGAGGGGGACAGAAAGGACACCCTGGGTCTCTGGAGTCGTGCACCAGTGTGTACTTAAGAAAACCTCATACTTTGTGATCATACAAGACAGAAAAGAACAAGCAATAGAAGCACAAATTGGACTTCTTGGTCAGCAGGGTTGTTACCGCTCTTTAGCTGATTCTGCTTTGTGGAGCAGGAAACTATTTCTAGTAAATATAAAGGGTTGACTGTGGCTTATAATATGGCCCGACACTTTGAAGGTGAATTTAATTGTTAATTGTTGTTCTTTTCAAAAAATTTCTTACATCGTACAATTTGGAAAACTGGTGAAATTGTTTGTCTAATGTTAGTCCTAATTTAGTTTTTCTTTTTTTTAAATTTGCTTACCGTAAACTATAAGGTGCACTTCAAACCTTTAATTTTTTTTCCATAAAACAACAGTGTGCCCGCCTCATAATCTGGAGCTCCTCATACGTGCTGGTTGTGCTTATTGATGTCGAAGTGTTTTTTAGAGGTACACAATAGTACGTCCAAATGTCACTCTGTTTTTCGAGTTGAAAGCGGAGTTAAATGTTATTGTGAATAAGCTAATACGGCTAATGTGTAGTGATGGCTCACTATTTTTTTTATGTTTTTTAAGGTCTGAAGTTAGCTTAGTTACTATAATGTTTGTTTCAGTAGTATTAGTATTGTTTTTTATGAGTTGTAAATAATCAAGAAGTTATTGTGAATACTCTAACGCAACTAACATGTAGAGGTGTTGTACTGTGTGTGTTTTTTAATTTATTTTTTTAATGTGTTTCAAGAGGGGTGTAGGAAAAAAATCGATTTGGCGATATATCGTGATATTTCATTTGGCGATACTTGTATAGATATAAAATGTTTTCATTGCGATATTTATTTTATTATTTATGAGCGTCCTTCACGTTTTGCTTTTGTTTTCCACTTTAACCTCCGACCACTAGTTGGCAGCAGAGCGCTCAGAGCCTCTTTGAGCAGCTCACACTGCAACCAAAACAACAACAACCTAATGTTTAGTCAGCCTTGCGGTTTTAGTTGTTATGAGACATATACTATGTGTTTCAAGGTTTGACGTTAGCGTAGTTGTGTAACTTTTGGTTTAGCAGTATCAGTCTTGTTTTTTATGTGTTGCAATCAAGGTTGGTAGTTCTTGTGAATACGCTAACAGCCATGTCACACTGTTTTTTACGTGTTAGCAGTTCGTATAGTCACAGTAACGTTCATGGCAGCTGTGGGTTGTCAGTCTTTTTTATTACTTGTTGCAAGCAAGGTTTAGAGTAATGTTGTGAATATGGCAACAAGGCTAACGCTTCTAATGGTGTATTCACATTGGACGTGATTTGCCAACTTTGTCAAGTTTCAATGTTAAGTCAATGTACAGATGAGATCTGAGGTCTTGTGATAGATAAAAATAGATAGAACTTTATTAATCCCCCAAGGAAGAAATTCAGGTGTCTGGCAGCAAAACACACAGAATAAAAGAAAAGCACACAAAAAAAACCTGCATTCAACAACAAAACACAGCGCTACATGAACTTCCTACGACCACAGTTGGCGTATGCGTACAATGATTGGATTTGCAAC
The DNA here is from genome assembly GCF_002922805.2 of Oryzias melastigma. NCBI lineage: Eukaryota > Metazoa > Chordata > Actinopteri > Beloniformes > Adrianichthyidae > Oryzias > Oryzias melastigma. Next base: position 15,038,382 of record NC_050534.1, on the reverse strand, counting down.
ACGGTTGATGTGGTGTGTCAACCAATCAGGGACTCAGCTTTGGTCATGTGATGTTTTCAGTGACTAGATCAAAGGGTAGAAATAAAGATTCAATATGGCCGATCGATGGGAGGATCTTCATCCTGAGCTTCCATCCATTTTCTGAACCCGCTGGGGCCGCGGGGTTGCCAGCGACTGTCCCGATTACTTGGGCAAAGGCGAGATACGCCCTGGACAGATCGCCAGCCTGTCATAGAGCCCATTGAAAAACTGGCTCCTTTTTTAACAAATTCATTTGAATTTTAAAGAGTTACAAATTTAGCATCATTAGTGGACTGTTTTTGAATGGCAGGAAGGTGGACCTATAGGTGGAGAAAATCTTTTTTGCTTTACATTGTCCCGCCCAATTTCCCATCTTTAGAACAATAATGAAGTGTAAACTCTGATCAGTGCAAACTTGTTCTCAGCATGACAGCTAAAGCAGCTTGTATTTTATTCTATTTTCGGTACAGACTGAATGCTTTTTGGACAGATGGCTTGAATGTATTAAAGCATAAGCCTGGTACTCTTAAAGACCTTAATATTCTTGGACAAGTTGGGCATTTTGGTGGATGTAACTGACTTCTGTTAGGAAAGCTGTTGTTTGAAATGGATCACAGAATCAATGGTGGGATCAAAGCAAGTAACAAAGCCTATTATCGACTGTGGCGGGAAAGGATCTTTTCATCTGAGTGAAATGGCTTATCAAAGTCTTTATTCTTTGTCCACTACAAACCCACATGAAAGAGTTTAGGTGACAGAAATTTTAATTATGTGTCTTGTAGTTGCAAATTACAGCGAACACCCACTGATGGTAATAACTTTTTATTCAAAACACAGGAACTATTTTAGCTCTGCTTATTACAGCATTCATGTTTGGATAAAAATACACTTTTATCACATTTCTTATGGCTCTTTTTGTGAACATTTATTCACTTATAATGCAAGATTGTGGTATTGTCCAGCTCCCCTTATGAAGATTTCCTGCTCTGACATGAGGATAATCACTCATCTCATGCCAGTGTACTTGTCAATCTGTTGAACCATAGGCGTTCTCACATTGCCCTGGCAAATGTGTCTTGTGAAACCAATTTGCATATTCAGAACCTTCTGACATGGAGCAAAAAGAAAAAAAAACTGAATCTTACTTTGCTGAAGTAAGAATTAAGGTATGACCACAACATTTGAGAAATTGGGGGAAAAAATTAGAGATGCTTAAAGATATTTACAGTAAAATAACCAACATTCATAACTGAAAATGACACTAAAATTGTGGAACATGTTTTTCTTAGATACAAGGCCAACTTTTTTGTCATTTAGACGGCCACGGTATAGCGATTTGGCGATTGACCTTTAATCAAAAGATTACAGGTTCGAATCCCGCCTTGTCCTTGGGCAAGACACTGAACCCCAACTTTCCTCTGGTGGAAGGTTGGCCCCAGTGTTCGGCAATGGAGCCGCCATCAGAATGAGAAAGGGTGAAAGGGATTGTGACTGTAAAGAGTGAAGCAAAAAAGCGCTTTACAAGGAAACACCATCGTCATTGTTACAACAAAATTTTAAAAAGTGTTCTTTGGTCACTGCAACATTCATATACTAAAACAGTCATTTGCCATGATAAAATGTAAAAGTAAATAATAATAAATTCATAAAAACAGCACCATTCACTAAAAACTGGAAATTATAACCATTTACTTTACATCTTGATGAAAACTGAATTAGTCATTAAAAAACAAGGATACACAATTAATAACCAGAAAAACATTGCTACAAGAGTACAAAAAAAATTGTAACAAAAACGCTATTTAATCATTTTATTTAATGCAATCTCACTTTAAATTATGAAGAAAGTGTGTCTCATATTTCCGACGTCACTTTTCTTCGATGACATCACCAATAATCACCAGTCCGCTAGCGTTAGCGCAGAGCTTCCAGCGCTTTAATACACATAATGAGAGCGGTTTTATAACTTTAAAAGGTCATACTACACCAAAAGTCATTACTTTACATTTAAATGTAAACTTCTGTGCTTCAGAGCGCATCCACGTGAAGAAAAGTGCTTTTCAGCGCGACATGGTTTACCCCCACGATGGACCCCTCCGTTTGGAGGGTGAGATTAAATTCCGGTTGGAATTTAAACTATTTAACACATTGTGTTGACACTTATTTGATAAGCGAATTACTGAAAAATCCATCTTGGACAATGGTTGAGATCTGCAAAATATGATATATTTAATTGTGTTCATATTTCAGTGAATACAATAAAGCAAACAAACTATGGAGGAGCATTAAAGGGAAGCTGAATATTGTCATCAGTTATAAACAAAGGATGATAACAAAACCATCTGTTTCCTTACTTCAATTAACAGGTTAGAAAAAAATCTAGCTTTTTTGGTTTATAGATTACTGGTTTGTTCATTCTTACTCAAATTTGAGCTCTAAAGTCAAATGACATGTCTTAGTACTGGAGACCAGATCTTTGTAGAATTTGCTTTATTATTTTCTAAATCTATCAGTTCTATCCGTAAGACTGAGACCACTCGACCCAGGCATACTTTATAACAGTTAGTTCAAGATTTTTGATCAAGCTTAATGCCCCATGATAGACTGTATCCAATACATGTCGACATGATTAAGAGGAGTGAATATTAATGACAGCACTGTAATCCAGCACAGAGATAAAAGTGGAACGCTCCAGATGCAGCGTTGCCTCTGGATTAATTGTTTCACTACACTGCACAACTGTGCACAGCCTGTTTGAAACAGATGACTCTGGAATCTAATCACCTTGCACATTGCTGCCTGCCTGCCTTCCAATAATCTAGGATTACTCATCAGTTGATAATAAAAGTTCTTGTTGACAACACAGCTAATCATTTTGGCCTTTAAAGCAGATTCCACGGCTTCGGTAATTCGTTCTGATGGATGATATGACCTCGATTCTTGATGTCAAGGTCAACAGTTTATTTGATGGCGTGGTTCCATGTTCCAGTTCAGTGCTGTCTCTTATAGGTGCAATTTGAACAGCAGAAATGTGACTGCCAGCCAATGACTTACATTATTGCCAGAGTTCTCCACATCAGGGGTGTCAAAGTCAATCGCACAAGGGGCCAAAATCCAGAAGACACTTTAGGTCGAACAGGATAAACATTTATTGAACACTCTAAAACTACATTTTTAAAACTTTAAACCTGTAACTTTTTAACATAATTATTAACTAGATATATAGCCTTACTTGCGATAATGCAGGTGGGAAGGCTGTAAGCTGAATTTGGCCAATGAAGGGCTGATAGCTGAAGATGCTGAAATTAATAGCTGAAAACGCTTAATTTGATAGCTAAAATCCCTGAAGCTAATAGCTGAAAACGCTGAAGCTGGTAGCCAGCTAAAATATTTGCAAAATCCCAAATTATCCAAAAAAAACTTAGGTTAGCCAAAACAGCTAGCATGTAGCTGAAAAAAATAAGTAGACTTCAAAATGGCCTAAAAAAGTGGAAAAAGCCTAAATTTGCCAAAACAGCTAGCAAGTAGCTGAAATATTAGCAAAACTCCAAAACAGCCCAATAAACTTAAAAAGAAAATCTAAATTAGCCAAAACAGTTTGCATGTAGCTGAAATATTAGCTAAATCCAAAACAGTCCAAGAAACTTAAAAAGAAAAGTTTAAATTAGCCAAAACAGCTAGCATGTAGCAAAGAAAAAATAACTAAACTTCAAAATAGCCTAAAAAAATGGAAAAAGCCTAAATTAGCCAAAACAGCTAGCATGTAGCTGAAATATTAGCTAAACTGCAAAACAGCCCAAAAAACTTAAAAAGAAAATCTAAATTAGCCAAAACAGTTAGCATGTAGCTAAAATATTAGCTAAACTCCAAAACAGCCCAAGAAACTTAAAAAGAAAAGTCTAAATTAGCCAAAACAGTTAGCATTTAGCTGAAATACTTGCTAAATCCAAAATAGCCTTAATCTTAGTAAAGGAAAAAATAGTCAAAACAACTAGCATAATGCCAATTCTTTTAAAACCTTAAAACTATAACTTTTTATCCATAAATATGAATTTTAAAAAGGCAGGAATATCATTCCAGAATAAATCAACATAAACCTTAAATAAGTTTCAAAATTTACCCTCCATAAAAATATTTTGTCAAAATTATACAAGTTAGAAATAAGCTCAAGATAACATCAAGCTATTAATAACAATAAAATAAAACAATCTGGAGGGCCAGATAGAATTACCTACTTATATATTTAATAAATTGGAATAAACTTCATCTGATTTTCCTTTTCCGGCACCATCTGTGCAAAAGTTATACTTTGATGTCTCTGAAGTGCAGGTGTAAAATCAAGATCTCCAACTTTCAACCAGATGGAGTGAGATTCGAGCAAAGTGGTCGTGGTGGGTAAGCAGGACGGATTGGATGCTATTAAAACTTAATTAAATTTTAATTGTAATTTGGTCTAACCAATCCCCCATAAAGTCCAATAACATAATACTTCCCCAAGCATTAATTGCAAATAACAAGCTTAAATCTGCCATCTATGTGGCTGACACCCCTTATTAGTTAAGAAATGATTTTCTGAGCTCTGACACTTCTTCCTGTGCAAGCGATCATTCATCAAGTACAGCAGCACACGCCACATGAAGATGTGTTGACGCGGTTGCTAGGGAGCACGTTGCTATGTGCTGCTATTCCCTTTTAACATTCAGAAAGGTCGACTCAGTGGTTTGATGGTTAGCAAGACATTTTGCAAAATTAGAGTTTGGCTTCGGTAGTGATTGATGCCTCCATGGCTCTCTCAATTACCGCTGTCAAACACACACACTCATCACTGTTTGCATCAAGGATCTATGCATACAGTCGATAATGTCATTCTGTGTCAGTGTTTTAACCAGACATAAAGCTGTCCATCAGGAACTCCATAAAATTAATGGTATGCAAGGTGGAGAACATTGTTTTTCTTCCTTGCATACATACTGTAAGTAGACTATTACCTGAATACTTAACTCAATGTGTTCTTCTACTTTTACCTTCCTTTTTTTCATAGCAACACTTATTTTTTGGCAGACTTTATTTTTATAATTCTGGTTCTGTTGTAAACTCATTTATCAAAGTTGGTGTGTATTGATATAGAGGCTTTTTTATTTAAAAACAGCATTTTTGGTAACACTTTATAATAAGATTCCTTGACAAACTTTATTAACACACGTCATTAATGTATGTATAGGGTGTTAGGAAGACATTTATTAGCACAATAAGCCAAATTAGGTTAATTAACATCTAATTTTTACTTGTTTGTGGTCTTCATAAAGAACAAATGCTTCCCTGAAATATATATATATATATATATATATTTCCAGCATGACAGCATGTCACATGGTGATCATTATCTGTCGAACACAACCTTGATATCATCACCCCCTACACACGCTTAGGCTAACTGTGGAATAAAGTTGACATGACCCCCCCTTCTGCTTTTTTACTGCTCTTCCAACTGTGCTGACATTTTAGCTCTAGTGATTCTGTCAGTGTGAAAGAATCATCCTATACAGCTATCCCCCTCTGCACCCCAGGGCTGTCAACTCCCTATTTGGTATATGTGTTGTAAATTCTCAGCATCAACCAATGTTATTTTTCCAGTGAGCGCTTCAGCCTGCTGTGTGTCATGGGGAGTGAAGGCACCTTGTAGCTTTTCAAACTCTCTAAATCCATCCAAGATGATTCTATAACCGCGTGTCAAAGTTCAAAAAACACAATAGTCTCAGTCAGTCTTTCCAATGATATCACTGTCTTATCCACTCACATCATTTTGGAGCTGTTCATACTTTCGCTCTGCCTCATGTTTACCAAACACAACTTGGGTTTTGTACAAAAATAGATGAAGCCCACTCCAAAGAACATTGTGTTTTTAGCATGTTCTTGTAGCATTTTTCTCATGATGGACACAAAAAAAGAAAGTTTAGCTTAAAACTGCTTTAAAAAGCCCCCTGTTCCACTTAATTCTGATGCATCCTCTTGTAGATGACTAGATCTATGTACATCTTTGTTTTCTTTGTCTGAGCTCAAAATTGTTTGACTGGAAAGCTCCAATATTGTTCACCATTTTTGTTTTACCAGTAATGTTAGGTTGGGCTTGTGAGGGGCTGTAACCAATTATGTAAACAGAAGGATGTTGGGATGTAGCGGTGTGCTTACTTTGCACCAAGAGTCCCGCCCACAACTCGGAGGCGAATTTCTAATTAACTACTGTTGCTCTGCAGAAACTATGTCCAAGAAAACGACAGGTTTATTGAGTTTGGCTAAAATCGGCATAATCAAAAGGGAACACTTTAAATCAGGGATAGGCAACTCAAGGCCTCGAGGGCCTCATTCCTAAAGGTCTTCCAACATACCCTACTTAGGCTTGTTCTAATTGGCTAGACCACACATGTCAAAGTCAAGGCCCGGGAGCCGGATACGGCCCTCCGAGTAATTATATCCGGCCCTCCAGATCATTTTATTTTATTATTATTGGCCCAATGTTATCTCGCGCTCATTTCTAACTTGTATAATTTTACAAAGTATCTTTTTATGGAGAGTAAAATATTAAAAGTTATTTTAAGTTTAAGTTGACTTATTCTGGAATAATAGTCCTTCCTTTTTATTAATCACATTTATATTAAAAACTTACAGTTTTAAAACTGCTAGCTTCTGCTAGCTTTTTGGACTATTTTGGCATTAACTACATTTTTTAGGCTATTTTGGAGTTTAGCTAATATTTCAACTACATGCTAGCTGTTTTGGCTAATTTAGGCTTTTTTTTGTTGTTTTTTTTTTAAGGCCGTTTTGGAGTTTGGCTAATATTT
>NC_050534.1:15026040-15031485 GCF_002922805.2 Oryzias melastigma | reverse complement strand
TTCTAGCTGTTTTGGCTAATTTAGGCTTTTTTTTCTTTTTTTTGACTATTTTGGAGTTTAGCTAATAGTTCAGCTACTTTTGCCTAATTTTAGGGTTTTTAAATAAGATTTTTAGGCTCATTTGGAGTTAGGCTAATATTCACACACTAGTTGTTTTGGCTATTTTTTTGTTTTTGTTTTTTATGGTATTTTGAAGTTTAGCTATTTTATCAGCTACATCCTAGCTGTTTTGGCTAACCTAGATTTTTTTTTATTTTTTAGTTTTATAGGCCAATTTGGCATTTAGCAAATATTTTAGCTCGATATCTGCTTCAGTGTTTTCAGCTTTTAGTTTCAATAATTTCAGTTAATAACTTCAGCGCTTTTAGCTATCAATTTCAGCATCTTCAGCTATCAGTTTTAGCATCTTCAGCAGCCAAATTCAGCTTACAGCATTCATACTAGCATTATCGAAGGTAATGCTATATATCTAGTTTATAATTATGTTAAAAAGTTACAGTTTAAAAAATTTTGTTTTAGTGTTCAATAAATGTTTATCCTGTTTGGCCCGTGACTTAAGGTATATTCCTTTCGGGGGACCTCATCGGTTGTAGGTCCATTGAAAAGTGAAACGGAAGAGTTGGGGCGGAGCCACTGTAGCCAAACGTTTCCAACATTAGTAAGCATTCAGCTTTTTGTGGTTTCCTGTGTACTCTTTTGGTCATGAGGCTATTTTGAAAATGGCTGCAAACAACAGCAAGTGTCTGTGGTGCAGCTGCACACGTGCAAACATCCTCCTTTTCCAGTCGTCACACTACAATGAGACGCTTGTGGTCTACATCAGGGGGCGGATCCGGCCCACCTCCACATTTGGGCCCGCCCCTCAAACACTATAAGAGACGCATGATTTATTTTTCTTTTCTTAATCTGGCCGATTGAGGCCAAATAGAACGTGACTTTTTATTCCTCCCATCTGCAGTCTGAACTATGACGGGTGAGGATAGACCATTTATTGGTTGAATTTTTAAATTATTTTAGTATTACAGAAATGAATTACTTAAAATTTTGCTATGAGTGGCTTTCTGGAAAACCATAAATGTTTACGTCAGACACACCCTGTGATTGTTACACTTTTTCTGTTAGCCTACAAACTGACCCCCTGTCCCACATCAGAGAAGAAAACAGTTATGTGGCCCTTACAAGAAAATGTTTGGGGACCCCTAGTCTGCACCACACATGCGCCGTGAAAACAAACCGCTCAGTGGAAACGCTCGCCAGAATTAACTGGACCGTACCAAACCACTCCTTACCGTACCGGACCGCTCAGAAAAAACTGAGTTGTGGATCAAATAGATGGATCTTTGGAAAGATTAAAATTTGTTTCTATCATCAAGGACCGATTTATACAGTATGTCTGTTTTTGATAAAATGAGAGCTTCTTGCTGGAGTGTTGAATAGAAAAGAGTATAATGTGTTTAGGCGCTTGGCCTAGTCTGCCTAATGTGCTTAGCGTCAGGATACAGTGTGACTGCACCGAGTTGGCTGGCATCGCTGGGAATGCCCCTTGTACCTCCATGGGGCTTTTGGAAAGTGCACATTTGAACAAAATGTCAGTTTTGCTACAGAGCGTCACGAGTTCTCCTTCAGCTTTGCAACCCCATTCTCGTCTCCTTTCATGCTTTGTAATTTATGAGTTAAATCCCCCACTTCAAAATAAGAGGAGGACGTAAATGCCGAGCAGATGTGATGTGAGATTACGTGCCAACCATTCGATACCTAAAGACCACGTATGCATGTAAAACACTGCAGAATCACATGTAGATGCAGATGTGGTGTTCACAGATGCTACGCTAAATATGTCCACTTGAAAGCAGGATTTTTACATGACTGGAGTTCAGTAATCTTAGTATGTTAATTAGAAGCAGCACATATCGCCTCAGTACACCAACCCAAAATGTTATGTGCATAGTTATGCATTTATGATAATAAACATTTTTGAAGTTGCAAAAGAGACACCAGGGGCCATGTAGAGATATGATGGAAAAGTTACTTAGTCCTTGAAAATAATTTGACTCTAGTTATTACAGGCTTATTGCTGTGGATGACATCAATTTCTCTGGTTTTTGACAGCACATCATCCTGACTTTCCCATAATGGCTTTGGGTGGCAGATCAGGACTGGTAAGAATAAATTAGAAATGAATCCTAGAGCTACATATTAGGAGCTTTTTTTTTTTTTTTAAATAGTGGCACTTTGATGAAAAAAGGAGCCATGTAATCACTCAGACTAGACTTTGATTAAGCATTAAAGTGAGCTAGTAAAAGTGTGGATGTCACGGTGACTGAGCTTATGTGATTCGGACTGTTCATCCTCTATTTCTCTCCCTAATTCCAACCTTTCTGCATTCACCATTACGAAAGCCTTCTCTTTTATAGTGCATTTATTTCATCATTTCTGTTTGTGTGTCTTTTCTGCCTGTCCTCTCTCTGTTCCATCCAGTGATCTGTGTCCGCTTTGCCGTCTCTCTCGGGTTGTTAGAGCTGTTATTTGGACATTTCCTCTCATGATCTTGTTTCCAGGTGTCCTACAGACGTTTGCTTTACCCTCTTAGTTGCCTTATTGGCCAGCTGCTATCTGATCAAATTTGCAAGATGAAGACTTATGAAACCTTACTCAGTCATGAGTGCTTAAAGACCCATTCCATTGAAAATCTTTGTGTGTTTTTAGTGTTCTTGTAGCATTTTTCTCACATTAGTGGGCCTGTATAAATAAATTGTAAACATTATTTTGAGTTAACATTATTTCAATCAATACAGAGTTACACTCTCTGACCATTTTATTAGGTACCTCCCCAACTTCTTGTGAATGTTGAATTTCTAATCAACTGGTCTTCATTTCTGCTGCAACATTTGGATGGTAAGGTCAGAATGGTTCAGGCTAGTACTGGTGGTGTAATGGTGAGGGAGATATTTTCTTGGCACACTTTGAGACACAGGATGGTTACAACGTCACAGCCTACCTGAGTATTATACCATGTCCATCCCTTTACGACAGTGTTCCATCTTCTGATGGCTACTTCCTGCAGAATAAGGTTCCATGTCCTAAAGCTTGAAGTATCTCAGATTGGTTTCTTGAACACAAGTTCACTGGACTCAAATGTCCTCCACAGTCCAGATCTCAACCCAATAGAACACCTTTGGGAACGGGAGAATGACATGGATGTGCAGCCGACAAATCTGCAGCAACTGAGTGATGCTATTATGTCAATATGGAATATTTCCAGTTCAATCTCTGTCACCAAGGATTAAGGCAGTTTTGAAGGCAAAAGTGGGTCCAAGCCAGCGTAAGCAAAGGAGCACCCAATAAAGTTGCTGTTGGAATGTATATTTATGAATACAACAGAAAAAAGTGGATGAAGTTTATTTTCTCACTTTTTCAAAATTACAAAATTTTTTGAAACTGTCTCTAGATTAGGTTCAAGCCCCCACCTTCCTGGTCCCAAATTGGACTAAAACCTGGAAGTTCCAAATGTTGCATGAAAAATTAAAGGCAAATTGAACAATTGTCCATTGATTTCTTTCCCACTTCCAGTTTTTTGTTTTACATGCAGAATCCAATTAAAGACATCAGAGATGAACATCTAAGATGTGGATGGTGGTTTTGAATCTTTCCTTTTTAGTTATTTTGCTTGACTCAATGGGGAAAAAAATCCAGTGTAGAAATAAGCTCCGTTTGTTGCTCAGGCTAACTTGTGTGTGCACTTCAGTCTTTACCCGCTTGTCGGCTGTTGTGTTCATCACTTTCTCCTTCCTCGTCTTGATTTGTTGGGTCAGAGTCTTTTTTCACCTTGTGCTGTGCAGGACTCCAGATCAGTGTCAAGTGCATTCATGTGTCTTGTGCAGACATTCTCCATGGCAGCTTGGGGCGACCTGCGCCTTTCCTTCCAGATGGAACGTGGCCATCCTCCGTGTCGTGGAAAATGGTCCAACAAGCACAGCATGTGTTGTCTGAGCATAATGAAAAGGTTGGGAAGGTCAGCATGAGATTGCTTGAGACATGAACACCCTGTCTTGTCCTGGCTATTTCCTGGATATGTTACGTTTTCACAGCTTTCTTGGGAATTGGAGCAACTTCCAAATCAAGATGGGCCGATGACACGAACATTAAATAAAGACACACATTTTTTTCAATAACAGCTTATTGTACGCAGGAAATCTAATGCTGAGGTCTGTTATTCCTGTCTTCTTGTCAGTTCATTTGTCTTTGTATCCTTCAGTTACCACCGCAGAGCTCCTTCCTGTTCCCTGTAGAGGCCTTTAACAGGAATAGAAATTTTCTTTCAGGATTTGATCTGGTCTGGGGAATTGCTGTCTTTGCCTCTGGCTTTATTAGGGGCCAAGTTGTCAGTAGCCCCTCTAAGCGCTTCTACTTTTTAGCTTTTCCGTGGTCAGTTGGCACTTGTTGGTGCTAAGAGCTTATATATGTCTGGTTGTGGTCTCTGCAGTCTGAATTTGATCATCGACCTATAGATCAGGGGTGTCAAACTCAATCGCACAAGGGGTCAAAATCCAAAACACACCTTAGGTTGCGGGCCAAACAGGATAAAGATTTATTGAACACTCTAAAACTATATTTTTTAAACTTTAAAACCGTAACTTTTTAGCATAATCATTAACTCGATATATAGCATTACCTGCGATAAACAAGGCTAGGCCTTCAATCAAAATATAGATTCTAACAGATTCTTATTATCATTCATTATCAAGTGTGTGCGTGTAACCTCATACACTTATGTAAGAACATAACTTATCCCATGGCCAGAACAGATTTGTTAAAAACAGTAATTCAGCCTCAAAATAAAAAAGAAAATCACAGCATCTGAGATATCCTAAAATACTTTTACAGGCAAAACACCAAAAACTCTTTGTCAAACCCAAATAGAGTGCATAAAAAATCTGAATATATGTTGATGGCTGACCTCTGCTGTCGACACTCCAACATAGAAATTCCTTCCTTTACTTTTTCACTATTCCGTTTGCTTTGGGTCCATTCCTTGCATTTTTTTTTTTAAAGCAGATCCTACACATAACAAAACTATTCTTCCTTTTCGCCCCTGCAGCCGCCTCTTTCCCGTATTCCTCATTCTGTTTCGGGTGTTTAGCTTTAAAATGCCAGATTAACACGGATGTGGTGAAGGTTTTGGCCGATGAACCCCCTCACAACAATTTAGTTCCACAGCCGCAGCAAACTGCAGATCTTTTATCTCTGTCAAGCACTTTGAAATGTTTCCACACAGCAGACATTTTAAAGGCCTCGTGCGGTGAAAATCGTGATTTTTCTTAAACTGCAATAAAACATTAGTATTTATGTCACAAATGAACCCCCGTATAATTGATGCTTCAATTTAAAAAGAAATCCAAACCAAAGGAGTCAGATAAAACGGCTAATTGAAGGTATTTTTACTGG
>NC_050534.1:15024046-15025773 GCF_002922805.2 Oryzias melastigma | reverse complement strand
CTTTTATCTCTGTCAAGCACTTTGAAATGTTTCCACACAGCAGACATTTTAAAGGCCTCATGCGGTGAAAATCGTGATTTTTCTTAAACTGCAATAAAACATTAGGATTTATGTCACAAATGAACCCCCGTATAATTATTTTGTCACCCGCGGCCCCGTGCACTCCCTTCAAGCGTTCAAAGATAGCGCGGTCGCTCAGATTTTGGGCAGCCACCGATAAGTAGGTCATAGGTCGTGTGACGTCAGTACAGGAACATCCAGCTAGATCCGCTAGTGTTGTGATGACTTTCTGGGCATGGAATTACTTAACATAATAGAATTTGGACTGCCGTGGATTTGGAGATTCGAACGGGATAATGGTGAATAGGAGTGTGGTATTTGGGTGCAGTAATGTGCCGAAGAAGGGGGTCTCCCTTCATGAATTTCCCGTTTCAATAAAGGAGAGGGGCGCTCCCCGGTCAGGGGGAGGCTTTGAGCCCTCCCCGGCCCTCCGGAGGAGGAACGCGGGGGGTGTACATGCACGGCGCGGACGGCCAGGGTGAGGCCGCCGCGCTGAGGGGGGTTTGCTGTTCCGAGGCCCCGGGCCGGGCATGGGGGGCGCCGTGGGTTTGCCGGACGGTTGTCCGGTGCCGGCAGCCGAGCCCGCACAAAGGGTTTTTACTCCTTCCCGGGGCCATGAGGCCAGCGGGGTCCTCCTGCGGCCCGCGCGTCTGGAAAGAGGACCCGCGCGGGGGTTGGTTGCGCGCGGGCGAGGGAGGCTGAGAGGGCGGTGGGGGGGCTCCGTCCGCCTTGGCCCTGGAGGAGGACGACATAGGACGCTCCGCAGCAGCGGCGGCGCCTTTCCTTTTCCGATAATGATCCTTCTGCAGGTTCTCCTACGGAAACCTTGTTACACTTTTACTTCCTCTAAATAGTCAAGTTTAATCGACTTCTCCCCGCCATCGCTGTATGAGCTTTCACCATCGTCATCCGAAGCCCCTGTATCCTCAGACGAGGAAACCTCCGGTTCAAACTGGTAGGACTGTACACCCTCCAAACCCTGTGTCGTTAACATTCCCGTGTTTGATGAAGGCTCATCACCTTTATCCAAAGAAATATCCGCTAAATCGTGGTCTACGTCGCTTCTCAAACCGTCCACCATTGTTGTTTACACTCTGGGATCCCGAAGTGACGTCACGCGCAGCCCCCGCCCATCACCACCTATCACCCAAATTTAAAGCTGTGCACGACCATAAAATGATCAATAAAATCGCACTGGATCATTTTAAGTGAATATTTTTATTAGATTCGTTTTCCAAGTTCCATTGACTTTCTAAATTAAAAAAAAAAAAATTGCCACTGCACGAGGCCTTTAAAGTAGGAGCTAGATCGTCATCACACATTGACTTTGAATGGCAAGCGAAAAGGGTCAAAAATCACACACCCCTATTCAGACTACTTTTTTAATGTATTATTATTATTATTTTTTTTTTTTATACCATATTCGGCCAGATACATTCAGTTGCCAAATATTGGGTGCATCTCTAGTTCATGCACTTATCGTGTACAGGTGATGCTGTCATATGGTGTCCTTGTTCAGTTACTTCTATGTGTTGGAGACCCTTGGCATATTAAAGCCGATGAACAGCAAGCCAAACTCATTTCACAAGCTAGTATGCAAACTTCTTTATTCAGATCTCCTTAATTCAGCTTACAAAGGACATTGTGACTTTCAAATAGATGAGTGA
>NC_050534.1:15004042-15024005 GCF_002922805.2 Oryzias melastigma | reverse complement strand
TAAATAAATCGGGAAACAGCATTAAAACAATGATTTTAAACGTAACTAACACATCTCCAAGTTGTAGAATGTTTTACTGATGAAAACGACACATTTATACGCTAATTGGGCCGTTTACACGTTCATTGTTATGCAAGTGTGCTAGCGAAAAACATGGGCTAAGTCTACTTCCTGAAAATAAAGATTACAGAAAAACGAACTTAAACAGACTTTATAAATAAATTTAATTAAATTATCCTTCTTGTATTTATCATTGAATACTTATCAAACTTACAGCTTTGGTTTCGGAGATGTTAAGACACAGCAGAAAGCAGTTTGAACATTAAAAGCACTTCTCCAAGAATTTCCTGCTACCCAGAATGCAATGCAACTACAGACTTTCCCACCAAAATAAAATACAGGAATCACCGCTGACACAATAATCACTTTTAACTTGGACTGCTAACAAAAAAGTATGAAATATTTCTCAGTAACATAAATGAGAACCATTTTTTTTCTTCTTTTTACACTTAAATCATTTTGCTGGAGGGGAACAGCCATGAAGCGATGTTTAACTTTCAATGAAACGTGTTAAAAACTCTCACATTCTTGTGTAGCCATGCACATTTCTAAGACCGTTTTTGGGCTCTACATACAAAACTATTAACTGTGCGTTGCAAATTCAGACATGTTTTTAACTGAACAGTGATTCTGTTTTGGTACGTTTAGATGCTGCCCCTTTTAATTTACGGACTTTTGAAAAATTGATTGTGGAGGAGAAATGAATGATTGCGTAGCTGGAATTTCATGACACTAAGTCTTTAATATATCAGAACAGAGCTGTGAAAGAAAAAGTCCAATGCAAGATTTTTGAGATTTTTAAGACTGCTTTGACATTTCCTCTTCCAACTGTAGGTGGTGGACATGAGATAATAAACAGTAGAAAAAGAAGAAAAAGCCCCTCCCTGTTTGTCCAGTGTGAACACCACAGGGTAATTGCATGTTCAAGAACCAGCGTTTAACACGTTCTTGAACACATGTTTGGTGTAAACGTAGCTTCACAACGTGCTGTCCGCACAAACTGCAAACAGGACGGCGGTTATAGGTTAAGAAACTGTAACAGGACCCTTTCACCGTGCACTGGTTTCCACGGAGTTGAAAAACAAAAAAAATGTATGTGTTCACCCGCAGCATGCCTGTAGAAAAAAACCTGTATGAACATTTTCATTATACAGGCTCACCGAGTCATCTACTATCTTAAAATTTCGTGCGGGCCATCTGCACACCCCAGACAGCCTGTATCCACCCCTAAGGGGAGTTGTGACTAAGGCAAAAAAACGTGTTCCTAATACATCATCTCCTTAGCGCTGAAGTAGATGTTAAAACTCTGGCTTGATGCTTCAATTTAAAAAGAAATCCAAACCAAAGGAGTCGGATAAAACAGCTGATTGAAGGTATTTCTACTGCTCACTTCAAACAAGCAGATTTTTTGAAGAAACGGATGATCAAGATATATCAATTAGCAGGAGAAACTTTGAATAATACATGAATGTCACCCTTGGCTCGCTCAGCTGAAAGTAAAACAAAAATCTTTGAGTCTGATAAGAAAATATACTAGGAGAGAGAATCTGGGCCATGTGATGGTTTTGCTGTAACTGCTCCCAGTAGATTTACTGATTTGTGGCACAGTGTGAAATATGTTCAAGGGCATATTGGCTGCTGTCAGAGAGTTCCTTTTTTTTTTTTTAAAGCAGTCTTGGCTGAAACGGTGTGAGTGAAATGATAATTTCTGCTTGAAGTAAGCGATTGCTTGTTTTCAAATTCAAATTGGCTTCCGTGTTCCATTGAAGTGTCACTATCTTCACTTTCCATGTGTATATTTGTGACTCCGTGCACAGAAAAGAGTAAAACGCTTCATCTAAGATTACATTGCCTGTGTATGTTAGAAAAATCACTCAAGAAGTTTTTGGTTTTAACTTCTGCAGGTGTTTTTATATGAGAATCATTTGGCTGGTTGAACTTAAAGATTATGTAACCAGTTTCAAAGAAATTAAGATGCATTTTATAACTTTAGTCTTTGTAATTTAATGCATTTTATCCTTTTTACATATTAACACAAGATTTTTACGTGGACTATGACTTAGAGCCCGGAGTGCATAAAAATTATGTATGCAGAGCAGCCGCATTTTAGTCATGATAATGAAACATTAAAATTGTAATTTTACATCAAAGTCTATTCCCATTTTGCAATTAAAATAAACCCACTCTGTGCCTTCTTGCTCTGCTTTTATGTTCCTTTAAAAGGATAAATTAGAAAAGACAAATCTTGATAGCTAAAATTTTATTTTGAAAAGCCTTTATTCACCTTTTATTGTCAAGTTGTGTCAGCATGTAACCCCTGCCTGCTTCTTTTTTCATTTTTTCTAATAAAATTTGTTATCAGACTCGCCGGAAAGTCGAGTTGAAGAACAAAATAAAAAATCTGGACTGGGATTGTCTGCAAAGGACAAATCATACATCGCATCCCACAACTTTGTCTCAGTTTTATGCTATTTTTATGAACATGTAAATGGAATCATAGTGCTGTTTTTGAGTCTGTTTCAGTTCTCTTGGGTTGTAATTTGCCTCTCGGCCAAGACTCCATTTAGAAAGAAATCTGCGGATCTCAATAGGATTTCTCTAATAAATAAATTGATGAAGCCAAGATAGTTTGAAAAACTGCTTTGTTTAACGTTTGCTGCCATGTGTTTTTTGCACTAGCTTTTACATATATATTGCAAAAACAAACAAAAAAGACATAGAAAGTATGCAAAAGTTGTAAACATTTCCATATAGTTCATTTGCAAATCAAATATTTGTTTTAAACAAGAAAAATAACCTGAAGTCTCACTCCAGTTAAAGGTTTTTCAGTTGTAAAATCATTTCCAGTGGTCTTTTAATTATGATTATGCAGTTTCTATCAAAAATCAAAAAGTATGTGTTGTTTTTTTTGGAGCAGGAGCTCATTTGTATTCCGCCTCTAGGTTGTGGGTTTGATTGTTGGTGCGTAAGTAAGTCTATGTTAAAATCCCAACTTTCCGTTGTTTACACTAGTGCTGGGGGATAGAAAAGTTTCTATTGTGCCATTTCTCTTCTCTTCTTTTGTTTTCTTTTTCTAGAAAAGGGAGATTACATTCAAATTTACTGCACCTAATTGATCATAGCTTATGCCTTTTCATGCATATTATTGCCAAAAGAAAAAATCAAATTGCATTGCACATTGCACATGACATATCCTTTCCTAACTTTCTTCAGTGATTAATAAACTTTCCTTTTTTCTTGCCATTTCTCCTCTGTTTATTTTTATTGCTGAACATTTGTGCGAAAATATGTTTTCCTACTAAGAAACTTTAAACTGTCGTGTACTTTAAGTGTTTCTCATTTGTGATGATTCAGCTACAAATTACTTGAAAAAATAGTCAGAGAAAATAAGTATTGACATTTTTGTCATGTTTTTCAGAGAATAACTCAAAATATATTTTAATATTATTATATTTTAATGCCGCATTTACTTCAACATTTATTTATTAATTTCAACATTTATTTATTGCCACTTTTCAATAATTAATGGCACATTTATTCATTTATTTAATGGTGTATATATATTTATTTCATTTTGGCTCTTTCGAGACTCCATAAAAATATAGTTGTTTGTTGTAAATCGTGATATATTTTGTTCTTGTGATATAAAATAATTTATATTGGGATATACCATTTTTTTCAATATCACCCAGCACTAGTTTACACTCTCTCACACTCTCACATTAGCTTACAGCTAACATTAGCGTAGCAAAAAAAAAAAAAAAAAACAGAAAAATTGGAGCTAAAAAATGGGAGAAAAAATGTTGCTCGAAAAATATTGTGTTCAATATCGTACGGGTAATGATGAACTACTGCCGCCCTGCAGGAACTATGTCCAACACCACGACCCATATTTTCAAAATGTTGGCCAAAAACGTCATAATCATAAAAAAGTAATAATAATAATAAAATGTTATAATCATAATTAAAAGACTTTTGGGAACGCTTTTAAAGTAGATGATCAGAGTGGGTCTAGAATGTGCAGGTTTATAACTTTTTTATCAATATATGTCTGTCAGGAAAAAGAAGTTGGTATGTTGTGCATTCCAGCAGATACTTGCCCTCCAGTTGCTCTTTCTAAAACAATTCTGTGCACAGGTGTTTGCGTGTTAAGAATTAGTTTTTAAAAGCTCAACACAACAAGCCACTTCCCACAAAATGAGATTAATCAAATAGGCTGTGAGTAATCGCTTTTCAAGCATCAGTATTTTGCTTAAGTGGCTCAAAACATGATATGAGGCATACATTAAAACACATTTATGATTATTACCATCGAAGCCCCATGCATTTCAAATCCCTTTTATATATATTTAACTACTGTAGGATTAGAAATATCACACTTTTTTTTTTGTCCAATTATTCGTTCCCCAGTTTCAATTGCCTTTTCTCCTTTTTTTAATCGTATCTGGATTTAGTCTCCATTTTTCCATCTAGCCCTAATTTGTAAGGTTATGGAGTGCTAATTAAATGAATTAGAGACATGCTTTTCTGAGCTGTACGATCACCCACCTACTGATTAGAATGCAGCTAGATCAAGGGGAAGAATTTCCACGTCTTGAATCTCTTTGTGCTTCTTATCCTCTCTTAACTGATAACCAATATGTTTTGATGGCGGAGACTCGCCACGTCTCTTATCTCTGTTAATGCGCAAAGAAAATGACACGTTGCTGTGAAGATGCAAGTGAAGAGTTAATTTTCCTTTAGCTGCAGGCTCACATCTGAAAGAGAACACACACATACAAACGCACACAGCAGGTTGACGGTACATAGATGGTGAGAAGAAAACAGCTGGTGAAGGCTCGCAATGCTGTGGTTGCAGAAAGCGAAGCCAGCTGGTGACCCAGAAACATCCTCTGGCTGTTCAGCACCTCAGCGATGCTGCAGCCTCTGCAGTGAAAGGGAAGAGGGTCACTTCACTTGCAGCCTTAGATTCAAAGATACTAGTTAATGAACAACAAAGAAGGCTGTGCTTATGCAATTTACTGTTCACGGAACCACAATGTTATGAAAATACATTGTCTCATATATTGTAAGTTTGATTTATTCTGGAATAATATTCCAGCCTTTTTATTATTCATAATTATGTTAAAGAGTTACGGTTTTAAAGTTTGAAAAATTACCTTCTACTAGCTTTTTGGACTATTTTGGCATTTACTAAGGTTTTTTTTGGCTATTTTGGAGTTTAGCTAATATTCCAGCTACATGCTAGCTGGTTTGGCTAATTTTCGGCTTTTCTTTGTAATTTTTTGGCCCTTTTTGGAGTTAGGCTAATATTTACATGCTAGCTGTTTTGGCTAATTTACAACTTTCTTTAAGTTTTTTGGCCCCTTTTGGAGTTGGGCTAATATTTACATGCTAGCTGCTTTGGCTAATTTAGGCTTTTTTTCCCATTTCTCTGTATATTTTGAAGTTTAGACTTTTTTCAGCTACATGCTAGCTGTTTTGGCTAACGCAAGTTTTTTTTTTCACATATATTAGTTTTTTAGGCTAATTTAACATTTAGCTAATATATTAGCTGGCTATTAGCATCAACATTTTCAGCTATCAGTTTTAGCGTTTTTAGCTATCAATTTTAGCATTTTTAGCTATCAGCACTAGCATCTTAAGCACCCAAATTCAGCTCACAGCATTCACACTAGCTTTATCGCAGGTAATGCCATGTATCTAGTTCATGATTATGTTAAAAGTTACAGTTTTAAAGTTTTAAAAATGTAGTTTCAGTGTGTTCAATAAATGTTTATCCTGTTTGGCCTGTGACTTAAGGTATGTTTTGGATTTTGTGCGATTGAGTTTTGACACCCCTGCTTTAGAAGATTTGTCTTTTGTGATTTATTTAGGTTAAAAAAACAACTGGAAAGGATTTCGTCTCTATCGTTGTTTCATTTGAAGATTTACAAAGGATTTTCTTAAGTGCTTATGTAATCTAAGGTAAATGTCACTGATTTGATTTGCCAAAACCCTACATTGTTGTGTGGGCTCCCTGTGATTGGACTCTTCCATTAGATTTAGCAATGATTATGTCGTTAGAGGTGATATTTTCTGGGGTAAAATAAATAATTGCCTCCGTGATTGCCATTTCTAAAACATTTGCCGAGCCTTTTGCTGTCTTTAATCGTCAAAACAAAGGAAAAGGCTATACGTGAAGGTGCACTGAATGGTTTTAATAAGATTTCATCCCTGTACCTGTAGGGAAATTCAGAGGGGATTTTTTTTTTTTTCCTTTTTTTTTCTTGTAGCTGAGCCGCATAATGAATGCAGTCGAGCAGCCTTTGCCTTTTTAGTCTGATATCTGATTTTAATACCAGCACTGTCTGGAAAAGTATGCAATAGTTGGAAGGTGAGAGATTAAGAAGACTTTAAAAGCTTTGGCGCAATAAATTAAAACTATGTTTTAATATAATGAACTACATGTATCAACTTTTTTATTTATCTATTGCCATAGCAACAGCTTTTTCCACCTTTTTTTCATTTTTTAATCCTTTTGAAGAAACAGCAGCAGTAGTTGCACATGAAGCAAATCTACTGTAACCTCGTTTTTTTGGAAACTTTGTCAGCTGTATTCTTACACTTTCTTAGATAGTTTTTACAGTTGCCATATTTCTCCCATCTTTCCCTGTTCTGCTATTTCCACAGAGATGCTCCCGCCTTTGTTGCTCTGACCCATCTTTTTTTGATGCCTTTCTTTATTTTCTGTCTGTTTTCCCTCATCTTTTATCCTTCGGCGGCATTTCTCTACTTCGAAAACAAAGGTTATCTTTCTTTGTTCTTTTTTACTTCTTATTTTCTCATGTAGGAGGGGCACACTTGTTTCTCAGCTGAAGTCCTTATCAAGTGTGACTCATAATTCAACTCTTTCTATATTGGATTGTATTCTCGCCTTTTTTTTTAAAGAAATCTTTTATATTTATCTTTTTTTCTTGTTTTTCTGTTCTTGTGTTTCCTCTATTATTAACCCACGGTCTCACTCCCATCACTGTCCTTTTTCCTCTCATGTTCTGTAAACCCAAATATTTTTGTCACCGGAGATATTCGATGGGGGGAAAGTCCGTCAACCGAAACCATTTCAATGCTAATTTCTTTTGTGTCTGCGATAAATGAATTCCCTCTGACAAACACGGGCATCAGCTTCAGAGGATTGGACCCGATCATTTTTGCGCTTCCCTCCTCTCCCTCCTCCCTCCTTTCCCCCAGAGCCGCGCCATCAGGATCTGAAGCCAGCCGCAGTCAGTAAACACACTCTGGCACGTGTACACACAAACAAGTGTTTATTCCCAGCAGAACAAACATGCAAAGAGAGCGTGCACGCACAATGGAAACACACATATGAAAACTGTGCTGCATACTACACAACAGATGTTTCATTCAACTTCATACGCCCAAAGATTAGAACAGTTGGAGAAGAAAAAGATCTTTTCTTTGAGTTTAAACCAGTGAAACTTACATATTGATTGCAGATACTAACTAAAGTAAAACAGTTGCATCTTTAATGTCTTCGGGTTTCTTCCAGTACTGAGGGATTCCAGGGGATTCCTCTGCAATGCAGCGTTGTGTGCCCCCACAGATCTGAGCCCATATAGATATTTTTGATGAAACAGTTGCATATTTCTACTGCATCTGCATTGCACTCCAGCAACAAAACACATGAAAGTTATCTCCAAATGCGGTGGCACGCATGAATGGAGGAACAGAAATCCACCTCGCTCAGCAGTATGGAGTCGTGCACATTTCTTTATTTATATTTATATTTTTTTACATACTGTATTAATACATGCTGTTCAGTACTTGTCAGTACATTAATCATGTGGCTGCATGAAGAATAAAACCGAAAGAGGTTTTATGTGCAAAGCACTCTTGTTTGGTTCCGTAGGCTGAGTTTATTTATCAGAAAATAATGAGTAACAGCGAAGTAAGGCAAAACACAGCAGACATAACTAATGATGTGCGAAGGCAGGATTTAGTGCTGATGAAAAATAATGCTTATGTGAATTTTTATTGATGGTATTTTGATTATTGTGGAAAACAAAGCAAAGCTTTTTTTGTGCTCTACATTTCATTCTTCATTAAAGAAAATTGTGTTTTTACAACATGTTCCTCTGGCATTTTTGTGATGAAGGACAAAGAAAAATTAAGCGTAAAGTTGCATTCCTGAGTATTTCTTTATTTAAATCGTGAATAAAGGAGCAGAAAAGCTTGTAGGTGTGACACACAAGCTCCCTGCTTCGCTTCCACCTGATGTATCCACTTCTTGTCGACTATAACAGGGGTCAGCAACCTGTGGCTCTTTTATCTGTCCATGGTGGCTCTCTGGCTGAAGAAAATTAAAATAATAGTAATTTTTAAAGTAAGGATTACTTAATTAGCATTGATTGTGCGAATCCTTAGTAAGCATTCACACTATAGTGATTCTCCTGCTCCTTTCTGTATGTTTTTCGGCATGTTAAAAAGAAAAAAAAATGGAGTTTACCTAATATTTTAGCAACGTGCTAACATTTTTCGCTAATTTGTTATCTACTTGAGTTTTCTTAGGCTAATTTAGAGTTAAGGGGCTTTAGAGGTTAATTTAAAGTTTGGCTTCTATTTTAAAGTTTTTGACTATTTAGTTCACTTAGGAATGTTAGGCTATTTTGGAGTTCAGAGAGTAATTAAGCTTTTTTTGGGGGCTAATTTGGGCTTTGAGTTTTTATGCTAATTTGGAATTTAGCTAATATTTTAGCAATATGCCAACGTTTTTGGCTAATTTGTTATCTACAGGGATTTTTAGGATATTTTAGCGTTTAGCTTCTATTTTAGGAATGTTTTTTACTAATTTTGTTTACTGAGGAATTTTAGGCTATTTTGGAATTTAGCTTGTTATTACGCAACAAACTTGCTTTTTTGCTAATTTGGCATTTACTAAGGTATAGGTAAAAACGTGGAAAAAAAATCACATTTTGAGAGATGCTAGTTTCTTCTTCTATTCTTGCTTTTGTTCGTGCCAAAAAAATAGACATTATTCATATTTATTAAAAAAAAAAGAAGGTAATGAATGCAAATCTAAATTTCTTAAAGGCTAAAGTAAATCTATGGAGCTCCTTCTTGGTTTTGATTATTAGAAAACGGGCAAAAATGGCTCTTTTACTGTTAAAGGTTGCCGATCTCTGGACTAGAACACATGTATGTCTTTGTTTTTTCACCCGAGCTGACATCTGGCAAAAATTATACGTCTGAAAAGTGCCATTTTTGTTGCATAGATATTGTTAGTTTGAGGATATGAGGGGCTGTAAGCTAGCAGGAGAAAGTGTAAACGCATGGATGTCAGGGAGTAGGGGTGGGTTCACTCTGTGCCAACAGTTCTGAAAGACCATAAAAGATCATCTTTTAAAATGGATCATGAGATGATCGAACTAGGACTTTAAAGTCTTTGGCAAACAAAACAAAAATTACCTGAAAGCCCTAAAACGGGTGAGTGAACTTTTATGACTTGTGGGCCACAAAAGGTTCTAAAATTTGACAGAAAGGCCGAACCAGGAGTAGATCTTTATTATGTTTGGCAATTCCACCTCATACGAGAACAAAATAACATGCAATTTGGGCAAAAAAAACATGCTTAAAATATATATATATTTTTTTTTAAACAGAAAATTTGGGAGTTTTTCTCTCAAAGCTGTGGCTTTTGTTCTCATTTTAGCACCAACTGCACCAATGGGTAGAAATCCCTCAGGGAAGAACCCAAAGTTAGGGACATGCCGTGTCCATGTGGTGTTGGAATGATCGGGAAAAAAGTATGTCCAATTCTGGGAAAAAACAGAACAAATTTTCCAACACCACATGAGTGCAGAATAGCTTTCTCTGCCTAAATAAATATGAACTTATTTGTAGAGTGTGATCTATGGGGAAACACCAGGGAAAATAAAACTTTCATGAAGATTATCAACATATTTATTCGAGTTTGGGGACAGATTAGTTTGATGGGCCACATATGGCCCCTGGGCCGTAGTTTTCGTCACTCCTGCCCCAAAAAAATAAATAAATAAATGCATTGAAATACCAAGTAACACACTGATTTAAGTGTTAGGGGAGAATTGATGGAATTGATACCAAGGTGAAGTATCAATACTAGTGTGAAAAAATCGATACTTTAGTTGCAGTACAGTAAATAGTTTGGATTTACTTACAGAGCACAGCAAATATCTGTCTGAAGTGTTGCCAAATTGGTAAAAAAAACAACCTAATTTCAGTAAAATCCTGCCTAATTTAAGTAGGAAACTGCCCAATCTGGCAGCATTGTCTGTATAAACAGTGCATCACCTCCTCACACTTTGTCTCTTCCCTCTCTGCCTCATCAGAGTCGTGAGTCATTAAACCGCCACATATACACGCAATGGCAGCATTTTTTGTTGTGTTGTGTATATTTTTATTCATTAGTGTTGCTTTTGTTTATTTTTCTCACTTGCGACTTTGAAATTTATTACTGCTTTTATTTAAAAAATATATCTATGTTTGCAGTGCTGTTAATCACATTTTTGTTTTTTCTAAATTTTGCACTAGTTACTGTTTTCTTGCCATTATTGATATAATGTTCTATATTTGATGTATATTCAGTGCAGATTGCTGTAATAATAGTAAACATATTTGTTTGCCAAAAATCACAGGGCTGTGTTTTATTATATATTTAAATTAAAAAAAATTGTATTTTCCAAAATGATTCTATAATACAAGATTTAAAGACCCCTGTTTTTAACATGTATGTGTGCAATATGTCATTTAATGCAATGATTTTAAGCTATACAGTAATTTGGATTATGGGTGTAAAAAATATTTAAATATATTTCACAGTTTAGAAAAAAATTCTGCTTTTACCACAAAAATTTCTTTTGAAATAGGTTTTATATTACTTATTTGTTACATAGTTGCATAATACATAGTTGCTGCAAGAAAACAGTTTACAGTAATTACACATTTTCTTGCTACTCTTGTTTTCTGCCTACCTGTGGAGATGAAACCAAACCAAATTATGATGCAAAATTCTGAAATCTTCACCTTCTTATGGAAAACCATAAAGCAGTCTGGATTTGAAACTCACCTTGATGCTCGGCTCACTTTCTTCATGTAATAAGAAAAAAAACATACAAAAAAGTTCCCATGCTGCCTGACTCTCTCTTATTCACACAGTCCTTCTCTGAGTTTCTTACCATTTTCTCCTCATGACTCTCTTTTATCTGCCTCTTACACTGTGACCAAAAGACCTCGTTCTTCCAGTCTCGTTCTGTTCCAATCGTTACTCCACATTATACGTGTTCACTTTTCTCCAACTTTCTTGCTTCGGTTTCTCTTCTTTTTCCCCAGAGGTTTTTCTACACCAGTGGAAGAAAAAAAAAAATAAAAAATCAAGGGCCAGAGATTCAATATCTTCCCACCTTGTCATGTCGTACTGAGGTCATCCCCTTCTTTTTGTTGTGCTGACGCATTGATTTTCTGTATCTTGGTACATAGAATTAGTGCTGTATTGACAAAAGAATGATCTGCTTTTGCCGTTTGAAAAGAATCGCTTTTGATCACTGGTAGTCTGACTCTATGTTGCTTGATATGCGAGGTAAAATCTATGCTTTTAACATAACATTGTTATAATTTTCTTAGATGTTTTGGTATAAATAAACTAGATAATGCAGTGAATCAAAACTAAAAGCTCAATGAAGGCTTTTATTTTTCTGATTTCTCTGCATCTTTCCCTTCTTGACTTCATTAGAAGTAGTTTGACTTCAGGCAAAGATAAATATTGCTGTGTTTACGAGACAAATATTCCGCTTTTTGCACGGAAATTGAAACAAAAGGTAAATTTAAAGGAAAAAAGAACAAGTTTATATTCTACAGGTTTCATATTTTCAGTTTTGTAATAAAGATACATTTTACATTAGTGAGGTTCAAAGGAAACAGCTGCATGGTTCTTTCTAGTCCTGAACTCAGAATTTCTGGATTTTTTTCAGGAATATAAACACAAATTTCTCTCATTTTTACCTAAATATCTGTTAAATGCAGTGGCGGGCCGTCAGGGCCTGCAAGGCCTTCTCTGCTGGCCTAAAAATATCTGAATCACAGACTGATATTAATTATTATTTATTTCCGTGAATACGTATTCTATAATTCCAAATGCTCTGTCTTCGTCCTTTCATTGCTGTCTCCCTGGTTGCGCTGCTTCCAGACGTGTATTTTCCTATTTAAGCATTAACCAATCACATTGCAGCACCATTTGTTGCCAGGGTCAAAGAAATCTGCCCGGAGGCCTTCGCAATCAGTTCTGCGGGCCCTGTGGCATAAAATAATTGTCTACCAAACTGTTGCTTCAGCCAATCAGATCTGGAGGAGACCACGTGCTAGGCCAGCTAGAAGGCCCACGGAAACGTCAGGATTTTCACGAGCTTTGATTGGATAGCTCGCAGCTCGCTCTGGTTCTGCGTTATGTGACGGACACAGGTGCCGAGGAGCGGCTGTCAGGTTTGAAGATGTTACCAGTGGAATGGGTCTCATCGTCTGATTTTTGGTGGAAAATGAATGTCTGGGTAAAGTTGTGGCACAGTTTTGTCTGGCACGGGTAAAGGAGTTCCGTGACTCCATTGAGCGGGAGTGAAGCTGAAATCTACGAGGCTCCTGAACGCACCGCGGGCGCGTGCAGCGCAATATCCTCGCGCAAATATTATTTTCCAGACACAGACCTTGATCGATCACAAAAACTGATGTTTGTCTCCCTCCTGGACCACAAGAGGCTTTTCCAGCTTATCACAGCCACGGAACACTTTCTATCTGCGAAACGCACGGATTCTGCACGACAGAGTGATTGAAATCTTGAGGAAAGAAAGGATGGATTTTGTGTTTAAATAATCTGGATTTTTGGTGAGTAAAATTTTTCTATCTCCCTACATAATATTGAAATTTTATCAGGTTATTTTTTATGCTTTTGGTGTGTGTGTGGCAGCTGTACCTGCACTAGAAGCTTTATTGCCATAAAATAGTTAATGAGGGTTGGGTTGATTCAGATGGAGCACTACTGAAGGCCTAGGTGTGAAATGCACGGCCCGCCACTGGTTAAATGTGTATGACCTTTATCAGCTATTGTTGTTTTGACTTTTGTTAACAAAAAATAAGAATTTGTTCTTGTATTGTATTATGATGTTGTATTGTATTGTACTGAACTGTACTACATCGCTATGATATACTATATCATATTATATTTTACTTTATATTTTACTTTAAAATACTATATTATATTAATGATGGATTAATGATTCTTAGGAAAGTTAAATTATTCACAGATAACATTTATCGGATGTTGTCTCTCTTTAAATTATTATTAAGTTTGTATTGAACCACATACAAACCTGTGCTAATCTTTAGATGTGTTTAATCCTCATGCTCTCTAATGGGGTCCAGATGACCCCCACCCTTATAATTATGTGTTATCCCTCCCTTGATAAAGGTGGACAGGATATTATGTCCAGTGAAGATAAAAAATCCTTAAAAAAAAAAAAGTTCAGTGTACTGTCTTGTGGGGTCCAGATGACCCCACTTTTAATGTAAACATGCTTGGGATAACACAAGGGTAACGATTTTGTACGATGCCAGTTGCTTTTTTCATGAAATATTTGATACTAATTACTGATACCGATTATTGGCGATTTCTTTTTGGTACATATTTTAAGAATATTCTTTGTTACCCTAAAGAAAAAAAAATCAAAAACTGACCAGGTAACAATTTAAAAGGAGAGATTCTAAAATAATCAACTCATGTTCATGCTTTGTTGTTGCTAAGCAGAACACAACTCGTAGCTCCTGTGGTCACATGACTGATGGGGGAGTTCAATATGCTGTCTGGGGGATGTTTAAGCTCAAAACACTGGAGTAGCTCATCTAATAGCCAAAAAAAATCTAGAAATGATACATGCACTTTTATTTCTTTATTTATTAATTAGTCACAGATACTTTAATAGAGTAGTCGATACTAAAATTAGTGATGTACGGGTATCTATAGTTTGATATCTTGGTATAATCACCATTATAGAGTCCTGATATGTTATAAACTGTCAGCTGTGGATCATATCGCTAATGTCATAATCGACTAAAGTTGGCATCTTTACTAAAAACCTTTAATGATTCATTTTTGTGAATCTTTTTATCCTTTAGTTCTTCTCTTACACCTATATTTGTCTAATAATTCATCTTACTTTTGGTAATGGTTGTACAAACTGGAGACGAAGAGCGGATTTGTCTTAAGCTACATTCAAACAACCCTCAGCAACGTGCTTTCAAGCTACTACTTCCAAGGAAAAACTATGTCAGGAGGCGTAAACGCATATTTTCGGCTTCCACGTTTAAAAACTTGCATTCAGGAATATTTTTAGCACTGTTATTGGTGCTCCATAAACAAAACGCGCAGCCATAAAATACTCGTTAAAACCTAAATCAGGTTTAACTTTGACCCATTTGGTAGCATCCATTTAATTAATGGAAGTGCCAACTGTTTGAAAATTGCTAATAGAGGATAATATAATGATTGCGGTTTGGTCCCGGAAAGAATTATGTCACACTAAGTCAATCATACATTGGAATGCAGTTGCAAAAGAAAAAGCCTGGAACAAGACTCACGAGATTTGCACGGCTGCGACATTTCACACCAACCCTGTAGGTGGCGGACATGCGCTAGTATCAGCTAGTAACAGTCCAGGGTGAACACCATGGGCTTACCAATAAGGGGTATATGCACTTCCAATTCCAGTGTCCGTTGGGCTAAAATTTCAGAGACTTGGTGCAGAGTATTGGTTTTTCACATAGTCTAGATTTATTCTATTAGTTTGGGAGATCTTTTAACAAACCTGAATCCTGCAAGAAGACCTGGCCTCAGACAACAACATGGCCCCAAAATGGTGCCAGGGCATCATTAGGCAGAAGTCCTCTAATGAAGTTCACGTTCTTCCTTTAGAGAAACACTGGAACCAGATTAGTTAGGGTAAGGGTTATGGTTAGAGTAAGGGTTATGGATAGAGTACGGTTAATGGATAGAGTAAGGGTTATGGATAGAGTAAGGGTTATGGATAGAGTAAGGGTTATGGATAGAGTAAGGTTAATGGATAGAGTACGGTTAATGGATAGAGTAAGGGTTATGGATAGAGTAAGGGTTATGGATAGAGTAAGGGTTATAGTTAGAGTAAGGGTTATGGATAGAGTACGGTTAATGGATAGAGTACGGTTAATGGATAGAGTAAGGGTTATGGTTAGAGTAAGGGTTATGGATAGAGTAAGGGTTATGGATAGAGTAAGGGTTATGGATAGAGTAAGGGTTATGGATAGAGTAAGGTTAATGGATAGAGTAAGGGTTATGGTTAGAGTACGGTTAATGGATAGAGTAAGGGTTATGGATAGAGTAAGGGTTATGGATAGAGTAAGAGTTATGGTTAGTGTTTGGGTAAGAGTTGTGGTTAGGAATCTTCTATACAGATAAGTAAATTCAGCTTCTGGCTACAGTTACGACATTTCCACTTCTTTTAATGGCATGCTTGGGTGCCACCTTGTCTGCAACCAGGTCCTTCTTGAATTCCGTCCAAGCTCTAAAAAATCAGGCCCTCCAACCCAGATTTTCACTCCTAAACTTTTGAACCAACAAAAGTCGGTAGCTATACTTGTTATTATCCTCTTGCATCTTTCTTAGCGTCTTGGATTGTCTGCTGGAACACAAGTGATTAGATCCCACTGAAGGAGAAAATGCCTTTCATCTGGCTACATGTCCCTGCCCACAACGCTAGATTGAGCCCATGAAAAGAGAAAAGTTTTTGATTGAAAGGTTAAAAGCAGCAACTTGTAGTGAAAGGGTGGTAGAAGAAATGGACAGGATGTAGTGGAAATGATCAATGTCTTTGCTGATTCATTTCACCCACAGAAGCATGCAAAGTGCTGGCACAATGGACGCCAAGGCCACAAGAGTCAATACACGCTTGCTGTTGCAATACCAGCTGTGTGAATACTTACACAACAGACTTTTTCCCTTTTTTGCTGAAAGCACACTAGAGACTACAGCGTGGGTTTAACTGTGTGAACTCTATCACTTCTCGCAGGTTTGCTGTTTGCTGTGCAGCACTTGAAAGGCTACGTTTTGCCCTCGCTATTCGAACGTGTCATTACTTTTTGTTTTTGGAAAAAGGGAAGGGTACACCGATCTTTCTCCAAGTGACTGATTCATAGCAACTAAGCTGATGGAACTTTAAATTGATCTGTGCAGAGAGAATATTAAACACCTAATGTTTTGTGTAAATAGTCACTGCTATTGTTGTTTTAACTTTTTGCAACATTTTGGTACTTCGAAAATCATTTTTTTTTGTTTTTTTAACTTATCTTTTAAATATATTTAAATAACATTGATTAAGTCTGATATGAGGCACTTAAATGTTTCATTTCTTACTCAACTTCTCAGACATCAGTGCAGAGACACATTCATACAGATGCTGTCCCAACACCTATCCTGTTGAGAGGTCATCCGAATCAGCTCTTCCTGTCCTCTCCTCTTCCTCATTTTCTCTGATTAACTTCTTAATCAAGAGCAAATTAATTGCACATCACTTTAGATTACTGCTTTTTCCAATTAAAACCTTGAAGGTGCTCTGTCATCAGCTCTAGACATATTTCAGATATAAAGAATCCCATTTTGTTTTATTTTTGGAACCAAAGTTTTCTGTTAGTTTTTTGGTGAAACTTTCTTCATGCTAATGGTACATTTGGTTATGCGTCTGTGTCTCTCTCTATAATTTACTTGTCATTTCTTTCCTGTGTGTGACAAGAGTTGAGGAGAATTCTGCCCCAGCAGAAATGTGGCTCTAGGCTTTCAGTGTCATACTCTGTAGTATCAAGACACTTTAGTGGGTGTGGCCACAAGCGAAAAGATACAAGCCCAATATGTATATTACTTGTCCTGAAGACAACATGTCGACAGTTTTCTTGCTCTCCAAACCTTTCAAACAACATTCGAGTGCAGGAATAGAAATGACTTTTGTGCATCTAAAATAATATTTTTTGGAAATGAATGATTGTGTCAATTTTTGTAGTTTAAAAAAATGGCTTCTCTCTTTTATTAAGAAGCTATACGGTAAAAGCAAACCAGGGGTACAAAAGGTGTGGAGCAGTAAATTTAAGATGTGTCAGAAGAGAGACAGCAGATGCGAATTTGACGAATCTGATGTGAATGCAGCATTAAGAATTTTCAACTTTTGACAAAGAACTTATATATATGTGACCATGTGTCCAATCTTATAATCTTCCTTATCTCTCATTCTGAGTTTTTCGCTGTAATTTGCAGACTGTATTAAAATGCAGAAATGTAGTGATAACTGTACAGCAGAACCATTCGTATGATTTAGTTTGCCTAAAACAAAAGAAATGTCGCTGTTTAAGGTTTGATCCTACCCATCATCACTCCGTAACAACACAAAGTCATTTTTCATTGATGCTGGGAAGCTTATGGTCTTTAAATTCCAGGCAGCAGGTTTATGGTTTAAGTGCTAAAAATTAATGCGTTGATGTTCATCCGTCACATAATGCTAATGTTCGTCATACGTCTAAGCGCAGTAAACCTGCTCATCTGGTTGGATGGTTGAAAGTCAGCAGTTTTGATTGTCGATCATCATTAATGGACACATTCTGTTTGGGCCTCAGAGGACCGTCCACATCTGGAAAATACGTCGTTTATTGATATTTGAAGAATTGACAGGCTCAATGCTGTTTAGCTAATATGCCTTAATTGACCCTTAAACGCTCAGGCAGAGTGCCAGGAAAAAAAAAAAAAAACAACACTGCTATGCTGCCGCCAATCCAATCCACCACAGGATTCATCTATTCATCATGGAGTAATAAGTTAACACGTGCCAAGGTCATCTTACCATAAATCAGTTGAATCTCATATCTTTAGATGGTGGAATCCCAGCGTTGCTGTGGTTTTATTACCATATAAAGTGATTTTCCTCCTCATATACTTAAGTCAGATGATCCCTCATTTATTCATCCACCATTGTCATCCATCAGTCTTTCAGTTTTCAACTAAACAGACTTTAACTGTCAGTATTTTGTTGAAATCACGCCCTGGTATTTTGTAAGTAAACATTTTTCTTTTAAGACAGCTTCTTATCTACCAATATATATATTTTTCACTTTATTTTAGTTTTTAATTAGCCAATGAGAGTCCTTTAATCATTTTCTTTAACTTAAATTCTCAAATTGTTTTTCCTGCCTTTTCTTGTTTTTTCTGCCTCTCTGTCTAATCTTCTTATGTCAGAAAGGAAGTAAAAGAGCTTTAAATATAAACTTTCTTGCCTCACATTTATAAAGGAGTCTGCCTAATAAGATCGGAAATTGCAGGTTTTGCAGAGGAGGGTTGTTTGTTTCACAATCATAGCTCAAAAGATGGACGTGTTCCCCTGACAATGGTGGGTAAGAAGTGCAACACGCAGCAGTAATGTGTCAGCATCACCTATCATCTGATGACAACTTCTGGGGCCACATGTATGAACGATGCACTCTGGCAAAAACTGTGGATGCATCCTTTCCTGCACACATTCAGGGACTCGCAGAGGAAGAGAATGAGGTAGAATGTGTCCACCCTGCATATTTTTCAGGCCAGGCATGCAGATCTTTTGCAGCTTTTCCTGTAATAGAAATCTTAAAGCTAAATATATTAATGTTCCTTTGAAGGTTTACTCTGATTTGTTTTCTTGCTGCAATATTTTGCAAGTTAATTTGTCTTGACATAAATTCCAGTTTCAACAACTTCTTGCTCCCGAAATGCAAACTATTTTGTATAATTTTGGCAGATATTATTAAATTTGGTACTGGAAAATTTGGAGGAAAGCCATAAAAGGCCTAATGCAGTTTTTGTAGCTACTACCATATAATATATATATATATATTAATTGTAAATGTTAAGCCTTTCTTTTATTTTTTATTTTTTTTGTGGATTATAGAACTGCAAATCAAATACACAATACAACAGTAAATTTGTTATATAAATCATTTTTTAAACATAGTTGAAAAAAATAGAAAATAATTATATATTTGAAAATTAACAATTTAATTGATTGCAAGTTTTTAATGAATATTGTAGCTCTATTTTCATTAAAGAAAGTTGAACTTATGCAAATACTTTGGAAAACTGACTCAAATGTAGATCTACTATCATTGACTTGTCAATATTTTAGCATCTTTTTAATATATATATTTTTTTTATTTAACCTTTAGTTTACCAGGAAATCCCATTGAGATTAGATTTCTTTCTCAAGGGAGACCTCGTCCAAAAGGCATCATCACAGGAAATTATATACAGTTTAAACAATATAGTAGAAGTAAAATGCACTTAAAACCAACAGTATAACAATAATAATTAGGTTAATTATGAGTAATACAGTCAGGACAAGAGTGACATGGGCATGTTTGTGCGTCTTTTGATCTATTTTCAGTGAAATTTCAATTATGACGATGCTGTTTTTAGCCAAAACCTGTTCTTTTCTAGGACAGGGGCCAGAATCCAAAACACACCTTAGGTCACAGGCCGAACAGGATAAACATTTATTGAACACACTTAAACAATTTTTTATTTTATTTTAAAAATGCAACTTTTTAACATGAATATGAATAATAAAAAAGCAGGAATATTATTCCAGAATAAAACAACTTAAACCTTAAATAACTTTCAATCTTTTACTCCACATAAAATATATATTATGTCAAAATTATACAAGTTAGAATTGAGCACAAGATAACTTTGGGCCATTAGTAACAATCAAATAAAATGATCTGGTGGCCCGATCCGGCCCCCGGGCCTTGACTTTGACATGTGTTCTAGAACAAAGGTCGGCTA
>NC_050534.1:14994905-15003935 GCF_002922805.2 Oryzias melastigma | reverse complement strand
TAACTAACTAGCCAAAAACCGTTAGCGTACTGCTAAAATCTTAGCTAAATTCCAAATCAGCATAAAAAACTCAAAGCCCAAATTTGCCACAAAAAAACTTAGTTACTATCTGAACTCCAAAATAGCCTAAAATTCTTCAGTGAACTAAATAGTCAAAAACTTGAACCTGTTGCTACATTAGAAGCAGAACTCTAAATTAACCTTTAAAGCCCCTAAACTCTAAATTAGTCTAAAAAAAAAACTCGAGTTGATAACAAATTAGCGGAAAATGTTAGCGTGTTACTAAAATATTAGGTAAAGTCCAATTTTTATTTTTTATTTTTACGTGCCGAAAAAGAATCATTAATGTGTGAATGCTTACTAAGAATTCGCACAATCAATGCTAATTAAGTAATCCTTACTTTTAAAAATTACTGTTATTTTATTTTTCTTCAGCCAGAGAGCCACCACGGAGAGATGTGGTTCTGGAGCCGTAGGTTCTAGGACGTAGTTTCTGCAGAACAGGTGTAATGTATCAAAATATTAGCCTCTGAGTTCTGGGCGGACTGTTGGTACGGAGTAAGCTTGCACAGATTTCCCATCATTCCTTTTGTTACATTCTCTCCCGCCAGCTTACAGCCTCCAACAGCAGTTAGCAACTAATACGCTCTTTTTAAAACTGCTTTTTTTGCCTGTTTGCTCCTGATTCACTATGATTTGAAAAAAATCAGCTTAATTTTTATTAGTAAAGGTCCTATATCAACAGAAACATTCCATATGAACATATTAAAAACATGATTTTCATTGGACGTTAATGCTCATCTGCTCCAAAACTAACTCCAGTTTAATTGACATTCACCGTCAGAATTTAGGTGTGATGGCCTTTAGTGTCTTTGCTCCCTCATTGGCCAGCAGTCCAATCCTTGCTTATCATTACATTGCATTATGTAATAATAGAGGTCAGGGAGCAGGACTGTGCCAACAAGGGCATTCTGCATGCATGAGCGTTTCTGCTTACATCTGTAGTTGGGTTTATGCACCTGCTTATTTATAATAACAGATGAGGGGTGGGGGGGTGGAGGTATGTAAGTACATGTCTGTCTGCTTACTGTAAGGGTTTAATGAAGCACTCTTAACTAAGCACATGTCCCCAGGCATGAGCAACTCAAGGGCAGGGCTGCTGGGGCTCGCATGAGTACACAGCTAAAAGACCGCCTCGGTTACACTCACCGAAGACGGCAAACATCCCGTTTTATCAGCCATCCTACTCCTATA
The DNA here is from genome assembly GCF_002922805.2 of Oryzias melastigma. Classification (NCBI taxonomy): domain Eukaryota; kingdom Metazoa; phylum Chordata; class Actinopteri; order Beloniformes; family Adrianichthyidae; genus Oryzias; species Oryzias melastigma. The sequence goes on along the minus strand of NC_050534.1, from coordinate 15,002,681 downwards.
ATCCCACTTTTATTGGATTGCCTGATACTGCGTGGTGTTTGGAGGTTGAGCTTTTTATTTTTTTTTTTCCATTGTTGCCAACCCACACATGTACCAGCGATACACACACAAAATCCGGCTCGACTTCGACTAGGGGGGCTCAGCCAAGTGTGGCTGGATGTGCAGTTGATATTTCATGAAACCAGATCAATGCTCTTCTCATCCAACTTCAGAATTGCCTTTTTATTGTTATAGATCAAACAGAAAGAACTGGTGGTTGGCGAGAGCTTGATGAAAAGCCATCCGAAGCGTCTCTATTATGTCTCTGTTGTGTTCGGCTGTTCTTTTCAGCCAATGTAAACATGTACGTGCACACAGCTGCGTCAAGAAACTCGTTTTCCAAAACTCTCCATTAAATGCACTTTTCCATCAAGCCTGACTTCCTCTTTGTCCCTCTTGTGTTTTTCATGTGCATTTAATACTGTTTACACATCCACTCTGATGAAAATTGTGTTTTTGACATATTCTTGAGGAATTTTTCCGATGATGAAAAACATTTTTGCCTATATTCAAATCTGGTGCAGACACAAAAAATCTTGTAGCTTTGATATAGAAGCTACAATGGGCGGAGCTTCTTCCCTATTCTGATGGATCCACTGATAGACGAATAGATCCATCCAATCCTCGTCTGATTTGGCATCTGCTATAAAATTGGATGCCTGGATAGCTCCAATATTGCTCGCCATTTTTGTTGCACCGGTAAAGTTAGGTTGTGATTACAAGGGGCTGAAAGCTAGCGAGAGAGCACGTAAACGGATAGATGACAGTCCCACCCACAACTCAGAGGCGAAGTAATAATGAATTACTGCTGCTCTGCAGACACTATGTCCAAGAAAATTAGTTTTTTTAAATTTTTTTAAATCTGTAAAATAATATTTAAAAGCTCGTTGTGAACACTTTAAAAATCGATTAAATAATGGGACTGTAAGAAGTGAATAGTTCTGTAATTTGTTGAATTTAAAAATATTCGTTTTTATGAAATTACATTTTTGAGTTAAGTAACCCATCAACTCCAAATTGTATTATGAGAAAAACTAATTATTTTAAACGGAACAGCGTTTAACTCTTTACAGTGTATGAAGTCGTTCATGTTAACTATGCCTGAATTATTTCACGTTTATGTTGCATGAATATTAGTGCTGGGCGGATTGATCCAAAAATATTGATAGTTGGTATCAAAATCGGATCGATACCGGCCAGCAGATATCGATATTTCCACTCTCGTTTGAAACGTTTCTGTGTCAGCAAAAAAGAGCTGAGTCGCTGCCTCACTCACACCAGTCCTGTGAGATCTCGGCAGCAGCAGCAGATAAACGGCATGTACTGTTCATTCTATTTCCACTCTATTTAAATACGGAGTTTTTTATTTATTTATTTATTTTTTTTTAACTTTTCACCGTTTTTTTCTATTTAAAGGCTAAGAAGTTACAAATTATTTATATTTCTACCAGTTCTTTTCTTATTGTTAAACAATTTGATTTCTTTTGGTTTGATGTCGGTATTCCATTCAATTCTTCACTTTTTATTTAATTTCAAGAAGTTTCCATTTACTTGAAAATATTGTCTTAATTCTGTTTTTATGCTTATCAAGTAAAATCACTCACAATGACTAAAAACAATAGAGATTTCGAGGTTCATGTCAAATCCATTGCATTTAAAAACATATTGGTGTCAATATTGGCGATATTTACCGGTATCGGATCAGTATCGCCAATCCCTGATGAATATCACTCTGAAGTGTTTCACTCGGTTTTCTGATTTTGAAAAAAACTTTTTGGGGAATTTGAGTAAATTAAAAACACAAAATTAACAAATTTAATAACAATAACAAACAACCATGTAACTTAAGTTAGCAGTCTTGCTTCTTTGCTGTGACTCTTGTCTTTGTGTGTTATTTCCCTCAGCTGCCAGGTTGCATTTAAATGATTAAGTTGTCAAAATGCCCGAGCTTCAACCTTGAAGTAAAGGACAGTGTAACCAAGGCTGTAATGTAAATCAGAATAACGTATAGACGAACTGTCGATGAGGAAAATTATGATCGGAGGCAGAAGGCAGAAAAGAAGGTTGAGAAGGGAGAGCACGAGCAGGATGGAGATCAAAGTGAGCTGGCGGCGTGTGTTGAATACCAATAGCCCGACTTGGGGGCAAGCGACGTATGTGTGAATGCTGCATGCTTATGACAAACCCTTGTTTTAGGGGACAGCTTTTTTGGATGAAAGCTTCTGGATTTATGCTTGGAACTAAGTTTCAAGTTCAACCAGAAGTGTAAAAAGTCAGAGAAGAGTCTTTACCGGTATCCTCTATTCAGAAACCCTGAACACTGCAGGGCTCTGTCAGCAATAGAGCTGCCACGATTAGTCGACTAATTGACTAATAAAATAGTCGGCGACTAATTTAATAGTCGATTAGTCATTACTTTATATTATATAGAATCAGAGTGTGGTAAAGTCAAAAATTATTATGGCATTATGTTAACTATATGGACTATTTTGGCATTTATTACGGATTTTTAGGCTAATTTGGAGTTTAGCTAACACTTCAACTGCATGCTAGCTATTTTGGCTAATTTAGGCTTTTTTTTGTTTGTTTTTTTAGGATTTTTAGAGTTTAGCTAATATTTCAGCTGCATGCTAGCTATTTTGGCTAATTTAGGCTTTTTTGTTTTCTAGGCTAATTTAGACTTTAGCTAATATTTTGCCATTCTAGCTATTTTGGCTAATTCAGGCTTTTTTGTTTTTTAGGCTAATTTGGAGTTTAGCTAATACTTCAACTGCATGCTAGCTATTTTGGCTAATTTAGGCTTTTTTAGGATATTTTGGAGTTAAGCTAAAATTTCAGCTACATGCTAGCTATTTTGGCTACATTATCATTTTTTAAAACATTTTGTTGGCTAATTTGGAGTTTAGCTAATATTTTGGCTACATGCTAGCTTTTTTGGCTAACTTAGCCTTTCTTCCATTTTTTTAGGCTAATTCGGCATTTAGCTAACATTTTAGCAGGCTATTAGCTTCAGTGTTTTCCACTATCAGCTTCAAGGTTTTTAGTTATCAATTTCTGCATCTTCAGCGGCCAAATTCAGCTTACAGCATTCACACTAGCATTATCCCAGGTGATGCAATATATTAAGTTTTTGGTTAGTTTAAAGCTAATGATGGTTAAGATGTGTGCTTTACATCCACTTTGCGCATGACACGATTATTTGACTAATCAGGAAAAATAATCGCTGACTAGTCGACTATTAAAATAATCGTTTGTGGCAGCACTAGCCAGCAACCTAAAAGGAATATTTTAAACAAAAGTGCAGTCCTTCTTTGTGCTTAATCTATAATTCAGCAGCCACTTTTATCTAAAGTGATTTGCAAAACAACAGCAGCCCTACAAGAATGGCAAGCGCAGCTTGGCAACAGCCCGAAACACAGCTTTAGTTCCTAGCTTTCTTATTTATCGCTTCATTTTTCTGTTGGCTCTGGAGGTGAGTTAGCAGAATGAAAAAAGTCCTTACAATAATTCCAGAAATGACCTGCAACAAACTGGCCTTAATGAGAGAAACATTACACTTTGATTAAAAATAAATCATGAAGACAACAGAGACTTCAGAAAGGAAAACTTGAAGAGAATCCGTTGTGTAACACTTATTCATGCACGTGTGTGTACAGCTATGTTGATGCGCCCACTAACCGTGAAATATCTGGGGAGATGTGTGTGTCCTAATCGATTTTCTCTCTGCCGTCTTCAAGCCTTTCCTCCACCTCAGCCTCAGGAGCCACTTAAAAGAAGAAGTGAAAAAACACCAAATTTGTAGGAGGCCCACGCACGCATGCAGCCTAATCTCACATAGAATAGAAAATCAGTAACATTTCTTAGAACAGTCAGTTTCTCTCTATTGCTTTCCTCCAGGGATGTTCTTTCACTGGCCAAAGTGATTACCAATCAACCCAAGTGGATCCTCAGTCTTGCTTTATTGTGGCTTCCACCGCATCACTTCCTTGTTAGTTTGTATTTTTAAGACAGTTTTAGTGAAGAAAATCAACAAATTCTGATTCACTTTGTTAAAACATTTTTTTCTAAATAAATATAAGTGGGTGTGTCTTTAAGGTCCATATTTCGCATTTTCATGCTCCTCGATTACAGAGATGAGAAAAAAAAAGTATATTTTTGCTCTAAATCAGTTTTACTTCCTGCATTATGCACTTTTCCAGTGCACTCTGTGCGTGCAGAGAGTTTTAGATTCCCCATCAGCATAAAGCAGCGGCTGCTTGTGTCAGACACTCTGTCGGGATGTTTTTCTGGGGAAATGGGGTCACTGCACAGCCATGAGGTTTCTTAGAGGGGCTCGCCAAACTTAAGCCTGTTTTCTGTCTGACGTCACTGTCGCGCTCAGGTGGACGCTTTTTGAAAAGAAGATGAATTCATATAAAGACTGTTTGTATCCGCTATATGATAGAAGATTAGGAGACCGCCAACTAAAGACTCTAAAGTCTCTATATGTAATTAGACTAAAAACCCTTTTTTCGGTAAAAGAGATTATCATATTGAGGAATATATATGTTTTTAATTTTATTTCCACAAAAATAAAAGATTTTGCATAAATGAAAGAAACAAAATGAAGAAAACTCGTTTTTTTGCCCCTTTTACACCAATTGAATAAGCAAAGTAAATTTAAAAAGTATATAAAAAATATTGTAAAAAGTAATAAAATAAATAAATACATAAAAAGGACCAGGAAAAAGAAAAAAAAGAAACGTAAATATCTAAGCATACGGTCCGCGGACCTCATTCGGCCCACCAGATGGTTTAATCTGGCCCAATCATGAAGAGAATCAAATATAAGAATGTTGGGAAAAAAAAAATGTTTCTAGCTTGCCCATTCCTGTACCAAGTCATGGTTATTCCAAGAAATGGCCGCAATGCACAATTTCGCCACTAGGGGAAGCAAAGGAGAAGAAATACTGGCATAACAAGAGATCAAGAAATAAACAGCGTTTCTTTGCAAGCATCTAGGTAAGATGCAGTTTGGTTCCCTGCTAGCCTCACCGCTGTTAAGTTACTTTAAAAAATACCACAATTACCAAAATGTCGTTCTCAAAAAGATAATAATAATAGCTCTAATTATAATAATAATAAATATGTAGGCTACTAGGTTTAGGCATTTTTTCCAACTGAGAAAATAAAAAAAAAAAACAAAGCTACATAACAAGCTGACCATAAGCATAAACTGGACATACAAAGTTTTTCTCCATTGTTGTGATTTAGATTGAGATAAGAAACACGTGTCATTTCATACAGAAATTGAGGCGCTCCCAAAGGGTTCATATATTTTATCTCGCAACTGTAAATGGCCTTTAGGTTTTTTTGTCGTTTACACCACGATGATCTGTTCAGAATGACCCTAACAAGCTTTTTTCCTGAATTTCCTGGAATTAAGCAACAGTCATGTGAAAAAGTTAGGACAGCCTATAAAAGTTTGTATATTTTCCCAAATATTTGGAGACATACACATTTGATCCAATTGATATAACTTAACATTAAGAAACTTTCTATAAAAAGTAATTTTTAAAAGTTTAGACAAAAGTAATCTCTAAATTTAGACACATTTAAGGTCTATTTTATGTCTGTTTAGATGCCACAGAACTGTCTTAATGACGCAATTTCAGCCAAAGGAGCAAAAATAGTTAATAGGAGGCTCAAGCTTTGGCGCCGCTTTTCTTTTTCAGAATCTACTGGAATTACATTGATCGCATTAACAATTGAAAAGTTACAGTAAATCAAAGAACATAAATACTGGAGCTCCGGGGTTGATGGGTTAACTCGTTTTTGAAGGTGATTTTTGATTGTCTCAGATTGGTCCATATTTTGTTTACCTGAATTGAAACATAAATGTCCATCAATTTTGTCCTGAATTTTGGCAAAGAGAAAATCTGGCATCTTTTTAAACAATGTTTTTTTTTTCTTTAATTTTTTTGTATATTGCAAAATTTAGCAGGAAAAGAGCCATTTAGGCTAGTTTTCTACTGATCAAAACCTAGAAGGAGCAGCGTAGAATAGAATAGAATAATTTATTATTAGGGACTCGAGGTCCAAATAACACTATAAAAAAACAAACAGATATTCATACAAAAAATGTCAGCAGTCTTACACTGCTGGGTTTTGTTATTTTAATTTGGGGTTGGATCTTGGTAGTCTTAGTTTGCGGGCTTTGTTTATTTGTTTTCTTAAGGTAGTTTTGGTTAACGAGCTGCTGACTCCAATGGTAGACATGATACGATTCTGATACGTAATGTAAGTACATTTTTATCTTAAAATGTCAGTATGTTTAATTAACTGAATAATGTATTGGATGTATATATGTAGTTACTGCCAATGATGATTCTTATTGCCATTTTCTGTACCATTAAAGTAAATTTTTCCAAATTTCAATCCCCTAATTTCGATGTGCCTCCTTAAGCTCTTGAATCCTTTGCGTTTTATCCACAATGTGTTCCAAATTCCATTAACATCTCCCTCTTACATCAATTTTTAAGTGAAAGGGATTTCTGTGCTTCCTTTGCTCCTGATGGATCGGGTTTTAGAGATGTGCGGTACGTTCCTTCTCATTTCCAGCTCTCTGCGTCTCTGCGCCGTGCCCAGTGGATGTTTATCCACGGCTCTGAGCTCTCGGCTCTCAGTGGACCGGGCCTTCCACCAATCACTCTCTGCTCGAATACCAACACATAAACAGACAGAAGCAGCTCGTGCAAGAGCGAGAAAGCGAAAATGTCAGTCTTTTGTTTTTATTCAAATATGAGGTTTAAAAGAAAATGTTTTCTTGACCTCAAACTGTTCCTGCATTCTGTCACCCAGGAGAAACTCATAAAAGCTCTTAAAAAGAGATATTTGGCAGAACTTTTTTTTTTTTTTAGCCGAATCAAAAAAAAAAAAAGACTGACTGCAATAACAGCTCTGTGTGCAAGTCCTCCCCTCTGCAGAATGTGAATAAGGAATCAGAAGAGGAGCTGCCCCGTGTGGTGTATTATCTTGATACTCTGTTTGATCCTCTCAGGGTGCTGCAGTTCAGACATCTTGACTGACAGCTTCCCCTGCTATGCAGTTTCCAGCTCCGTTTGATGTTTTCCACACGCTGCATCCGTGTTATCCGACATGACTTCCACAACATTGTTTGAGGTCTGTGATGCAAGGTTGCAGTTTTCCTAATCTTTGCTCAGGATTGAGGGGGGAAAAAAACCTATTTGCATGTGAATTACCTTTCCCCTCGTTTCTGATGTCAGGAAGGGATAGTACGCACGGAAAGAGGGCGGGAGAACAGTACATCTCCTTTGAGGAAATAAAAAACAAAAAAACGTGGAACAGGAACCCGTCTGCTGCATCCCTGCAGTGGAAATTGAGTGAGGGAACAAAGTGGGTTAAAGGTTTGAGAGACGGAGGTGTGTGATGGCGTTTGATGGACCTCCCGGAGTTCCCGACAGCCCGTCCCTTTGCTTTCCACCCCACTTTCTCTCTCTGCCCCACTCTAAACTTCCCTGCTTCCTCTCTCTTTCCTCCAATTCATCTGTCTTTCACCCCCCTTTTTTTTTCAAAGCCAGCTGTGTAGTTCTGTTAATGACGTTCAGAAAGCTTGTTGTCAGCAGATCATCCGAGCCGCCAGGGCATGATTACATAAGCTGGTTAACAGAGCAGGCCCTCTGCCGTGTCAACCCCTCATCATTATTAAGAGGAAAAAAAAAACGCATTAAGGGAAAG
>NC_050534.1:14970497-14994776 GCF_002922805.2 Oryzias melastigma | reverse complement strand
AAAAAAAAAAAAAAAACGCATTAAGGGAAAGACATGAACAGAAATGAACTTAATATGTTTTTCTCATTTCAACTAATTTTCTTGTTCTGCTTCACAAATGGACGAGATCTCATGCAGCATTTGTTACACTATGTGTTTTTGAAATGAGACATGCTCAACATCGCTTTTAACAAATTATTGATCAAATCACATCACATGGCTTAATGAAAAACAAGAGAAATAAATTACAAATACACTCAAGGGTTTGTTTTTTTTATATAAGAGGAAGACAGTCGTTCAGATCATATTTCAGTTCCTACTTGAATTAGCTCCGTCTTTTAATTTGGATATTTAGTTACAAAAGGGATCATGCTTGACGGGGTGTCTATTATCAGGAAATGTTTGATGGCATGAACCGCGTTGGATGGTTGTTTCTACCATGGTCACCTACAAAATGAACAAATAATTAATCAGTTATTTGTGCTTTGATCTTGTATTTTTATTTATTTATTTTTTGTTTGTTTTATTTTCATGGTAACAGCAACCAAGCCTGCACTGACCGGAGGAAAGTGTTATCCAGTGGGGCAAAAATGAATTTAACCAATTGTGCAAATTCTCCCACTTAAAAAGATAAGAGATGTTTTTTTTTTTTTTTTTTTTATCATACCCCAACTATGAGAGACAAAACGAGAAAAGAAAAATCCAGAAAATCACATTGTCTGATTTTTAAATAATTTATTTGTAAATTATGGTGGAAAATAAGTGTTTGGTCAATCAGAAAAGTTCAACTCGATACGTTGTTATAAACCCTTTATTGGCAATGACAGCAGTAAACTTTTCTGTAAGTATTCACAAGGTTTTCACAAATTGTTGCTGGAATTGTGGTCCATTCCTCCATGCAGATCTCCTCTAGAGCAGTGATGTTTTGTGGGCTACTCAGACTTTCAACTCCCTCCAAAGATTTTCTATGGGGTTAAGATCTAGAGACTGGTGAGGCCACTCCAGGACCTTGAAATGTTTCTTATGAAGCCACTCCTTCATCACCCAGACTGGATCGTTGTCATGGTGAAAGACTCAGCCATGGTTCATCTTCAATGCTTTTGCTGATGGAAGGAGGTTTTCACTCAAAACCTGACCATACATGACCTCATTCATCCTTTCCTTTACTAGGATCATTCGTCTTGGTCCCTTTGCTGAAAAAACAGCTCCAAAGCATGATGCTTCCACCCCCGTGCTGTATGGTCTTGGATGTGACTCAGTATTCTTTCTCCTCCAAACAGCAGAGTTCTTACCAAAAAAGTTCTACTTTGGTTTCATCTGATCATAGAACATTCTCCTAATCCTCTTCTGGATCATCCAAATGCTCTCTAGTAAACTTTAGACGATCCTGCACATTTACTAGCTTTAGCTGAGGGACACGTCTGGCTCTGCAGGGTTTGACTCCCTGGTGGTGTAGTGAGTTACTGATGGTAGTCTTTGTTACTTTGGCCCCAGCTCTCTGCAGTTCATTCACTATGTCCTCCATGTGGTTCTGGAATTTTGGCTCACCGTTCTTGTGATCATTTTGACCCCACAGGGTGAGATCTTGCGGGGAGCCCCAGATCCAGGGAGATTATCAGTGGTCCCGTATGTCCTCCATTTCCTAATAATTGTTTCCACAGCCTGGTGCAGGTCTACAATTTTGTTTCTGGTGTCCTTAGACAGATCTTTGGTCTAGGCCATAATGGAGTTTGGAGTGTGACTGTTTGAGGTTGTGGACAGGTGTCTTTTATATAAATAACGTGTTCAAACAAAGGATCCTCTTACCGCTTGTTTTGTTCAAATGAGCCTGGGGCGGTCGCCAGTCCATCACAGGGTACACAACCACTCCCACTCACATGTACACCTAGGGACACTTAAGAGTCTCCAATTAACCTATGAAGCATGTTTTTGGATCACTTTCATTGGAAGAAATATCCACCATTAACTCTGAGCATTAAATGTGTATGAAAACACTTATTAATGAACTCGCGTTCACTCTCTATCAAGCAGTAACATGTACATATTACATGCTTATTTTTTTCCGGTTTACAACTGGTGTTTAGACAGCACAATAGACGATTTGACTGGAACTTCTTTTTAGGGCTCCATTATCCCATACCAATCAGAATTGAGTGTTCACTTGGAACGTAGTAAAAAATTGGAATAAATTGCCAAAGCTTCAGAAATACTTAAGTTTTGCAATCCAGTGTTTGCATAAGACCTCTATCCTTTCGTTGAAGTTTTAGGATTCGTTATACGTCATCCTTTCTAATTCCAAGCAACAGACGACTTCAGAAACCCAAGGTGAGCATGTACTGTAGAAGCTCCTAAAAAATGAAGTGTTACAGACCTCAAAAAGCCAATAAACTCACTGGAAGGCAAGTACTCTGGCTCGAAACCACAAGCCCCCATTACTGTACTAATGTAGAGAAATGAGCTGCTTACATGCAACAAATTGGAGCACTACCTAAAACAAATGAAGCCTGACAAAAACACTAGCCCCACCTACCAAGGTCAAACAAACATGGGAACCCATCTATGGTACGCTTAATAATGACACATGGACAGCAGTAAAGCACACTTTGGCATATGAGTTAATTTATCACCCATGGAGGAACATGCTTTCATTTCTCATTTCTGGCCTTTTATTTCAGCGTTGGTAAAAGTAAGACCATACTGGCAGTGTAAAGTTTTCTTTTGGTGTTTTATGTGAGAATCTGTGTACATAATGTCATTAATTATGAAATGTTATGCTTCTACCCACACCCTGGAGCTCAGCAGAAACATTTGGCTTTGATGTTAATCACCGTATTGTGTGTTTGAAACACAAAAACTCAACTTTAGTTTGCATTTTTAATGTTTTTGTGTGATTTATGATGTTTAAAATGAGTGTAAAAAATGTGTTCATGCCACATCTTATAAGTAAGAAGGTAAAATCCACACAGATTTTCTACAAAGCTAGAGGGATTTCAGCTATGCTCAAATACTGTTCTATAAAACTGAGGTGCATGGTAATTTAAGAAACCTTTCACCCTAGTGCTTCATTCAGCTCTTCTTTTTCCTTTTCTCTGTCTCTCACTCTTTTTTTCTGGTCCTTTTTTGATGCTCAGTACTCCACAGTCGACTTTTGTTGTCTAGCATACACCACCAAAGCTCTGAGCACATCTTCCCAAGTCTCTGTGCTTAGCGGTGGTGATTTACTGCAGTGCTGTAAATCTCAGACCAGACAAGATCAGAACAGAACCCACAATCCCTTGCAGAGCCCCCACTTCAGCCTTTCTTTTTCTATATTTTAGACTAAACATTACATTAACTTATCATATTCATCTGTATGTAATGAAAACTACTGAGACATATAAGCCCACATATTAATATTTCCTTCTTTTGTCTGTTTTCAGCACCATGGACAGCTCCAATGTCATTTTATTTTCAGGGGTGAGGTTATGTGAAGAGCTTTATCTTCAGTACGGAGCAGATTTTTAATAAAATTAGATAGTTGCACAAAAGTCCACCACCCATTGTTCGTTAATTATTGCTTGATGCCCATTTATCAAAGATGTATTGAATTTAGCCGAGGATGTTTGATTTAATCCGATTTTCAGCTTAATCAGATTGAGCTCGACTTGAATAGATTCTAATGTAAAATTTACAAAACTATTATAAAGTAATAGATACAGTTATCCCTAACTTGCAAAGCAAAACTAAATAAGACAATCTAAAGTGAAAGTTCTAAGTATATTTGCTAATTTTGTGTTAGAATTTAAGTTAAAATGGCTGTTTTTTTTTAGTTAATTAATGGTTGACTTCTGGATGTTTTAGAATTTTATTTTTTTCATTTAAAGGAACTACAGAAAGTTTAAATTCAATGTTTAAAATAGTTGTAGAATTAGATTGTTTTTCCCTATCTGTTGTCCTCATTAGTGGTCGCTTTTGGACTCCTGTTTGATCCAGTAAACACAATTCTGTCCAAATGATGCGTATTTGGAGAGCAAAATGACAGGATAGTTCTTCTTTTACTATTCATTTATTAAAATTTCCACATCCTATGGCATCACAAACAGTCTACCTTCTGTAGTAATTATAATTTCCTTTTTTTTTGTTCTATGTTTTTGTGTTTGAAGCATTTATGTCGATGAAAAACTATTGAAGGAAGATGATAGAAATCTGTTCATGCTCAGAAACTGCAAAAGGTTAACATGTTTTTACTGCATCACTTTAGGTTAAACACCAACACTTTAGGTTAAAACATAAATTGAAATCTAAAAAAATAGTTTTCATTTTAGTTGGACCTGAATTTTTCTTTTTTATTCCAAGTTTATGCTGAAGAGAAAAAAGTCAAAAATGCATTTTAAATTCAAACTTTTTGACTTGCAAGTGGACAGAAGAAGTGAGATTTTTACTGAAAAGGTTAAAAATAATTGTACAAAGATGTACTGGATAAAACAAAAACAAATGTCAAGACAAATGCCTCACACTAAATGTTAAGCATGGCAGGGGAAGGATGATCATTTGGGCTTGTTTGGATCAAAGCACCTAAAATATGTATTTACTAAGTCATTAAGTTGTTTGTAATGTTCCAAAATAACAACCTTTCAAGATGTCAGTGACAATAATAAATGTAAGTGGAGCTCCACAAAGAAGGAATATTTCAATTGTGTGCAAAAAAGAAAAAAAATATATATATTTTTTCATTTCTGCTTGGATTTATTGTCAAATTTACTAACAAAAATGTGTATTTTTTACCTAATTCTAAGTGTTTCATATTTTAAGTGCTGGTACAAACATAAAAAAGCAGATGTTTTACTATGATTCTAATGTAAAGTTCAAAAGGTTGCACTTTTTGAATACATTTACACCTTCCCTAAGTAAAAAGCTTTAGAATTCCTTTCCCTCTCTTTGCTCAAATCTGTCAAGAACCATCTTGTTACTGATCTGACGTTTCCCCTCACTATAGCAGCTATGCATATTCAATAAGCATCCATTACCAGTGTCGCAGCAGAAGAAGGTGAATGGAATGACGAGTATTACAGAGACATATAGGAAAATCAAAGGCATGAAAATGATTAAGAGAAGCAGTAAAATTACTAAATGATAGTAGAGGGAGAGCGTAGATAAAGAGGAGAGGAGGGATTCTGACATTGTAGAGCGTGAAACACCTTCCTTACTGCAGGCATGGCGTGCACTTTCCCATCACAGCCTAAGAGGGGCAGCAGAGATGCAGCTTTCAGTTCTTTGTATCCTGCATTTTTATAAATTCTGACTTTCCCTTTTTCTCCAACCATCTTTTCGCCATTTACTTTATTTTATCACCTTTAATTTGTAAGAAAATGCTGAAAAATACAAAAAAATTATGCAAAAAAAAAGTCTTACACATAATTACATATGAACAAGCGGCACTCCTCAGAGCGTTCTTGTACCCCCTCCATGTTTAGTCATTTCTGTCTTTAATAGGCAGTGTTGAAATAGCAGGTAATCTGCAGTGACAATGTGAAGGCACAGCTTGTAGCAACGTCTAATTGGTGTAGACTGACTTCAGAGCATGGTGCCACTCAGTGGCTGAGTTGTTGGAGGACATGGTTAGCCTGTGTAGAATCGGAGGTCATACGACGCTGAGGAGGCTACTTCACATTCTTAGGGGCGTTTTGCGTCATTTCGAAAGACTCCTTCATGTTTTACACAAGATTTCATTTACCAGACTTGACTCCTGATGTCTTTAAAAGACCCTCTTCTCTTTAATTCACTGATAGTTTCTCACATAACATCCGGAAGGAGCTGTTTGTGTCACTCTAAACCACGTGTCAAAGTCGAGGGTAATTCTATCCGGCCCTCCAGATCAATTTGTTTTATTGTTATTAACAGCCCAAGTTATGGAGAGTTAAATATTGAAAGTTATTTTAGGTTTAAGTTGATTCATTCTGGAATAATATTCCTGCCTTTATTAATCATATTTATGTTAAAAAGTTATGCTTTTAAACTTTTAAAAATTGGCATTCTGCTAGCTTTTTGGACTATTTTGGCATTTACTAAAAAAATGTTTAAGCTGCTTTGGAATTTAGCTAATATGATAGCTGTTTTTGCTAATTTTGGCTTTTTAAAAAAATTTTTTTTTGGCTATTTTGGCATTTGGCTAATATTTCAGCTACATGCTAGCTATTTTGGCTAATTTGAGCCTTTTTTAATGTCTTTTAGGGTATTTTGAAGTTTAGCTAATATTTCAGCTACATAGCTGTTTTGGCTCATTTAATTTTTTTAGGCTGTTTTGAAATTTAGCTAATATTTAGGCTACATGGTAGGTGTTTTGGCTAATTTAGGCTTCTTTTAAAGAAAGTTTTAGGCTGTTTTGAAGTTAGGCTAATATTTACACGGTAGCTGTTTAAGCCAAATCAGGCTTTTTTTCAGTTTTTTAGGCTATTTTGAAGTTTAGCTATTTTTTTTTAAGCTACACGCTAGCTGTTTTGGCTAACCTAAGTTTTTTTTTTCAGTTTGTTTAGGCTAATTTGGCATTTTAGCTGGCTATCCACTTCAGCGTTTTCCGCTATAAATTTCAGCATCTTCAGCCGCCAAATTCAGCTTAGAGCATTCACACTGGCATTATTGCAAGTAATGCAAAATATTTAGTTATTAATTAGTAATTATTTTATTATTAAGTTACATTTTTAATGTTTTAAAAGTTAGTTTTAGAGTTTTCAATAAATGTTTATCCTGTTCGGCCCGCGACTTAAGGTGCATTTTAAATTTTGGCCCTTTGTGCGATTGAGTTTGACCCCCCTGCTCTAAACCCACAGGTAGTCCGTACTTTTGGTAGATGATATTAAGTTGCCAGATTGAAAAAAAAAAGCCCAAGCAAAAGTTATATTCACCACCTGCTACATAAAGTAAAGACGTTTTATAAAGTGGAATAAAATTGAAGGTCACTCGTACATCTGCAAATAGAGCTCCACTTCTGCAAATGTACAGATGTGCAGCAGGATGCCTGACAGTCGGCTGAAAAGCCTTTGATGCTGACAAAGCCAGTGCCATAGAGGACCGATGCCCCAGAGGCAGGACTCAGTGTTCACTCTGACTCATCAGCGCTGGTACGCACACGCACTCAGGCTTGGACAATAACAGCTGTAAACGTCAGAGGCTGCTCTGTGCCGGGTTGAGGGGTTCCCATCTGTCATCCCTGAAAAGCTTAGCACAGATCAGCTACCATTATGTGTCCTCCTTTGCTAAAGGGCAGGAAATTGGTGGGAAGAAATGATGGTAAAGTTGAAATCAAATAAATCCTAGAGTGGGGGAAGTGTAGTGCTGTGCATGGGATTAGTTCTGTATTCCTGTGAATAGAACTAATCATCAGCTATGACTCTTGGGTATCCTTGACAAAGGTTGTGAGGAAACCTGATTGTCATTAGATTTGGTCATGTTGTGCACTTCATATCCTAAAACAAACAATCAATCATCCCTTGGTATAAGCCTCGGTGCACTCTCCTCTCCTCCTTAACCTTTAACACAGGAAATGCCGCCAACGACACCAAAATATCACGTGATCTTGGACAAACAGGAACTCTTCCAACACTTACACCTGTGGTCTCAACTCCAGACCTCATTGGCCGGTGTCGTCCATTCCAACCAACCTGGCTTTGAAGCTCCTTATTGGCTAAACACACTTGATCCAGGTAATCAGTAGCAGATGAAGCAGGATTTCTAGAAAGCTAGCAGGAGTTTGACACCCCTGGTTTGTGCAATCAACAAGAATCTGCTGATTTTGATACAGAGAGAAGCATTTTTTCAGATCGGCTTTATATCGGCACAACACTGATTTTGTCTGCCTCAGAACCAGTGGGAATTATGTTAATTGCATCAATGGTTATTCGGAAGACTACTGGGTTAATCCATTTTTTGGGTAATTTATACATCTCGATTTTTGTCAAATAGGTCTCCCATACCTTAAATAACCTTTATTTTCCTGAAACATGAAATATAAATTATTCAAAGTTGTTGGAATTCCAAAGAAAGGAGGCCAATACTTACATGTACAGAGATTTTTTAATTTTTTTTATTATTATTATTATTTTTTTTAGATCTATATTTCTTTAATATTAGCTTTTGGTGAATTAGTGCATCAACTCTATGTTTTGCATTTTAACCACTGACTGTCTATTAGAACCATAATCCCTTCCAATGCTTTCCAAACAGGAAGTACCCGCAGGTCCCAGAAAGCCAAAACCCCATAGAGAAATAAACAGCTATTACTCAGTCATTAGAATTGTCAGATTGTTGGTCTGGTATCTCTTTTTAACATGTTCTTGCTAAAACTGTTTTTTCCAAATGTTTTTTATGTTATATGTAATTTTTAAAACAACCAATCAAATGCCTCGGTAAAAGCACGTGGTGCCTGCTGGCCCCCACCTCGAAGGTTCCAACCATTTGGCAGATTTCAGCTGCTTTCAGTGGAAGGGGTGTGGCTTTCCAACAAGCTCACTCCTGATTAGCGAGAGTGGTTTCCAAGGAAGCGATGACTCAGACCGATCTTGACTTAGCAACGTCGTCTGGTTCCAAAATGGCGACGTCCGTACCGTGACTGAATTTACTATATTTCATTAGAACTGGAGGTAAGTGCTTTCTCCACATGTCAATGACTTAAACATTTCCTTTTCAAACTGTATGAGTTGTAGTAAACGAAAATGATAATGTATTGTACAATACTGAAAGTTTGTAGAACGTCTGTCACTAAGCTTCACTTTGCAGGAATATGAACTTATTTGTTTTTCTGACGCATCTTCACCTCATTGAGACACTAGTGACACTAGTTAAATCAAATACATTTAAGGTGTGTAAGAACACTAAGAAGAAAGTCACTAAATATGAAAAGCACCAGATAAAAAGGGTTAAAAATTGTTTTTGATATCATGGCTCTCAGGCCCCACAGCTTTGCATGTTCTCCTGTCTTAGTGCCTCATGCTTGATTCCAATGACAATATCAGATTTTGGCAGAACTTACGGAAGAGCCAATGAGCTTAATCAGGTTTAAATGGTAAAAACATAAACAGATTCATTGAGAAGCACTAGTCAGATACGAGCTTAACTCGCAATTAAGCAAGTTACTGCCAAGCAAATGAGCAGACAGCTTACTTGCCTTCTTTTTCGGTTCATTAGGCTCTCCGCAGCCAAATAACTCCTCCAAAGGTCCCTCGGTCACTTCCTGCACCGTGGCACTCTGGATATCCTCCACCAGCGCCTGGAAGCCTCTTTGGGCCCGCTTAGACTGAGCTGTCCCTCTGAGGGAAAAAAAGCTTCTGTGCGCTTGAGCTCTTTAGTCTGGTGTTTAAGTCTGCCCCGGCCGTTCATTGCCAAGCTCGCCATCATAACAAGCTAGCAGTGTAAATGCTCAAGATTAGGCTAGATATTGGCACTTTACCGTTCTGCACTTTGATGTCCTCGTGCTCAGCTGACATGCAGGATAATTGATGCCAGCGGGGAGGTTGCGTAACTAGCTGCATGTCAATATTTGGTCAGCCTTGGTCAATGTGTTAAGCTGTGCTTACACTGATCTAATCCTGAATGAGCTGATTTTAGCAACAGTAAATGCTTGGATTCGTCTTGGATGAAGCAATTTTGGACAGAATTTGTCAACAATCTTCTAAGCCTTGACACTGTCCATCCTTGCAGAAACTTTGCAAATGATTATAACGAAAAGCCAATAATTGATAAGAATTCCTTTCCTTCATCAATATTGAATCCAAAAACATTTGGCTTGGAGAGCCACATTCTCCTCCGTTTCTTCAGTCTCTTCTGTCAGCGAGTATCGTAGCCAGGAACTGCTCCGCAGGACACTAGAGTCTGTAATAGGGCTGTTTCGGAGGAACTTTCCCCCAGCTGCTGTGCTAATTGAGGCACGGAGACAAACCCCAGCCAGATGGAGCAAAGATGCTGCAAATTGATTCCACGCATTCGTCTTCATTAAGGTCTCTGCTCTGGGGCTTTCAAAAAGAAAGTCTGAGAGAAAAAGATGAGGGCAGAGGAGACCCCTGTCAGGGCCTGAGGACTGGTTCTGATGAGGTAAATACTGGTTCCCATAGTAATTCACGCTCACGTGTGTGACGTGTTGACACTGTACAGCAGACAAGACGGCATTGGATAAAAAGACTCCTAAGAAAACCATCGGAGCAGCTGCAGGCCATCAAGACCCCACCTTGTTTTGTTGTCCATGGTATTCGTTACTGTAAACCCTGCTTGATCCTACCCTCCAGTAACGTTCTACCTTTCTCAATTACACTTGAGCAAAAGATCCTATATACATACAGAGGTCTCACTCTGATACAAAAACACAGAAAAAAAGAAAAACAAAACTAATATGGCCACAGTCGTAACATTTCCTAACTGTAAAAGGTTAGTGTTATTGTTCTCTTCTCTTAAAACAATACTATCTCAGAATTGTAATGCAATTTAAGACTCCTAAAATACTCCCTTTTGTAAAACCTGTAAAAGTAGAAAATTACATGAAACAATACTTAGATCTGTGTGCAAAGACTTTCATTTTGCTTGCCGTCAAGGAAAGTTATGCTGCTTAGCACGTCAGCTTGGCCAACCTGTAACTCAAGTTCTAGACTTAGATGCTTTAGAAACTCTACCTCCAAATATTCCACAAGTACATGACATTGTGTTGTGATTACTACTACTACTAAAGTGAAAGCTGGAGGAGCCACCCACAGCTTTTACTGTGTTTAGTCCATAAAATCAGAACCTTAGAAATGTCAAAATAAAGAGAAAAAAAGAGACCAAATAGAGAATCAAACATAAACAAATGGTGCTAAGAAAACATGTAAAAATGGCTTCATATAGTCTACAATGACCCTTTAACAAACCAATCCAACTATAGTTTTTTCAGCTGTACAATTCTAAGCCAGATACCAGCTCAGATGAGGGAGATTAAGATCTAGATCTATTTGTCTCTAATTAAATGCGGAAAAGGAAGGCTTTGCCTCCACGCCGATTTCAGTAGCTGTGTCATTCGTCGGACCACTTTTCAAGCATTCGGTTTTCATCTGCTCCTGATTTGAATCAAGAAATACTCAGAAACGCACTTTTGATTGTGAAGTTATTTTATATAGGTCCTCTACTATGAGGAAAAATGCTACAAGAACAAGTTAAGAACATAAAAATACCTATTTCAATGAAAATTGTATTTTTTTGCACTTTTAGCATGATCTTGAGGCATTTTTGTCATGATAGAGGACATATATGAAGACACTTAAGTGTATTCAAATGATTGTGAATCAGGAGTAGAGAAGAAATTGCAGTCGGAAAAAGTTTGGTGTGCGTTAACTGTCCTGCCTGCAACTTAGAGGTGAATTGCTAATAAACTATTGCCACTCTGCAGAAACTATGTATGAGATAACAACAGAGTTTTTTTGTCTTTGGATAAAAATGGCACACGGTAAAGACCACTTTTACAAAAGATCATTGGAGTGAGATTTTAAAGTTTTTGGTTCTGTCACGCCTTAAAATAAGTATATGGTCTATAAATTATGTTCATCTATTGATTGCTGTTTTTTGTGTATTGTGTTATGAGTATTAATTGATTTAGCCTTTGTTTATTCCGTGTTCCTTTGTTTATCACAGGAGAAACGTTCTAAAATGATGCTGAAATAGGTGAAATCCACAAAGTAGGATTAGTTTTAAGGATGTAAAACCCCTCAATACACACGTAATACTTTTTTTTTTTCAGACAGACGTGAACATTTTTACACTTTTCTTTCTTGTTTAAACTCTTAAAGTTCGAACCTTCGAAGAAAAATAAGTCCAGTATTACAGAATGATGGCAAAGATCTGTAACAAAATCAAAAAATGACGTAGATTATAAGTGAAAACATTCTGTATAAGATACACGGCACGGAGGGGACTGATTGACAACGTCTCCAGCCAATCAGGACGCAGAATGCTTTTGGAAAAAGCATGCAAAATTGCACCAAAAATAATCTGCAAAACCAAGAGACCGCGAAAGGTCAACCAAAATATAGCAAGGGATCATGTTTATAATGTCAAGCACGTTCTGTTTATTCTTTGTTCTGGTTTATTTAGTCAAAATGAACTATAAAAAATAACTGAACGTGACTGATACGGGAAAAAAAGTGTCTTATTGACATATTTTTCATCTTTTAAAGCCGTACACTAGTTATTCAAAGTAAAAAGTCATATATTACTGTAATAACATATTTTTTGTAATGAGTTAACCCAACACAAACCTGATCACTTCTTGTATTCTCCAGCCACGTTGACCACATTCCTGCCGTATTTGTCCCACTCACAGCTGCGATGATGCAGCGGCTGCAATTACCAGACAACATAGAAAGAATGATGTGTCACTTCCACAAATTGCATTCCCCATACTTAATGACCCCCATGTTTATGTAACGATCCCTTCAAATTCTCACCGTGGGAGCGCTAACACTCTGTCTTCCTGCCAAGCGCCGCTACTCAACACATCTTTCACCGCATATTAGCTCCCACCGCCCCCAAATAAATGTGCGACAACTTCAAATTGAAACAAATAAATATTAAACATATCAGTGATTTTTGTGTCACAAATACATATAAAAAATGACGCCTTATGTTTCATTCCATATTGGAAAAGAGCGGATTTGTCAGCAGTGATGGGGTTCTGGAGCGTGCTTCATGGCGGCAACATGAAAGGGGATTTTTTTTATTTTGAAGGGATGGGCTGGCTGGCAAGCAGGGGTGCAAACATGACTGAAGGTTGGGCTGTTGGCAGGAGGGAGGGGAGGAGGTACCGTTTTATGTTTCATCCATTATTCTTGCCACGTTACCTGGATTATGTGCCGACTCACTAGGTGGTGGTGGGTGGGGGTTACTTAGGCCTGTCACACGACGCCCGGAGAGGCTTTCTCACATCACTGTCTGTCTACTTTTCCAAACTTGCATCCTTTTATTTCCTTGTCATCCTTCTTCATCTCACCCATCCCATGACATCCCATCACAGAACCAAACCCATTTTTTAAAATATTTTCTTTCATATATCCGTCCATCCTTCCGTGTTCCTTCATCCGTCTTTTTCCTCAGCTCGTCTTTCCTCTGTTCTACTGGGACGTTAAGCAGCTTACCACATGCCTTGGTGCAGGCTTACATTATGCTGGAGTTTTACTGTCACTTTGTGTATACAGGTGAGTCGGAGCCTCTCTGACTGCTTTCCCGGCAGGATTCCAATTTTTATTTCAACTTAATCCCGGTATCATCTATGGAAGGGATGTCTCCTTAGCATAAGAGCTGAGCCTACATATGTTTTTCTCGCTTAGACAACAGTCACATAATAAACATGGTCTGCCTTTAAATTACTAACATCTGCTGTGGTATTATTTCTCTCTATAGCTTATAGCTTATGTAAAGTCTGATCAAAGAGACTTTCTTCTTAGAAGTGCTAAAATGGTTGATGCTAACATTTTTATAAATTGCTCTGCATGTACTTCTCTTTCTGCGTCTTCAAAGAGCACGCTATAGTGAAACCACTTGTAGAAACCACCTTTTTAAAAAAAAAAAATTCTTTGTGGCATTCATTAACTCTCTGTGAGAACTCTCGCTTCCACTGAGTGGTCGGGACTGGACCAGTCTTCTCCTGGCTGGTTTAGAAAGATCCGGGCAATTCAAGTGAGCGTTTCCATTGAGTGTTGGACCATCAAGGCACAAGCGGTTAGACAAGACTACAAAAGTTCTCTGGACTCAGAGATTATTTGTGTCTCTGGTCCCTAACCCCCATGAATAAGGCGGTAAATTGAAGGTTGCATAAGGTGAAGAAGAATACAGCTGAAAAGAGGACAAAACTTTTGGCTTGGATTAGGAAAAGCGCTGGTCCGACACCTTTAATACCTTTCTGCCAATCAATTGATTTTAGTATACCTCCGCCCTAACTGGTCCATTCCATTTTTTATGGACCTATAACCAGGATTAGAGGGAAGATTGATTCCAAATACTAGGTCTTCTGTGCTATGTTTAAGACTTAATGTTTTGAACATGTTTTGTTCCATGTTTTATCATTTCAAGAGCAGCAGAAAATAGGTATTTTTTAAAAAGCATGTTTTTAGTTATTCATTTATTTGTATTAATGTGTTCTGTCCAGCAGCAGTGCAAACAGATGATGGGGGTTTATGAGTCTTTAGACACATGAGGTGCATATTTATACAAACCCATTTTGTATTTGAGGCTAAACTTTATTTTATATTTCCATTTTATTTTGAAAGAGAGTATGTTTTCTTTTTAAAATCTTGACAAAATAAGGGCACATTGAAATCAAATCTCTTTTTTAAGGGCGACCTTGCCATGAGGTCAGGAGTACATGTAAAAAAAAACATTAAGCTTAAATCCCACATATGCTTTAGTATGAAACATTACAAGTTGCTAGAAAAATATTACTCTTAACTATCATATTAGTATGTATAAGGGATAGATTGTGGCTTCACATGGAAAGAATGAGGGACCAAAACTCACACTGCACACTATAAAAGGCAAATTCCTGGAAATAATTAATGTTTTCATTTTCCTTGAAATCTTATTGATTTTCAAAATGGCAGACTTGTAGATCTTACGTTATATCAGCATATAAAATGTTAAAAACCTAATCTTTAAAGTGTTTCACTCATTCCTCGACTGTAGAGAAATAGTATTTCTTTTCACAAAATTGACTGAACCACCAACCTGGTGGGGGCTCAAGAACTATAAATTTAGACAAAAAAAAATGTTTTTTTTGCACAAAAAAACAAAACTAGTGACATTTAAAAATGCATTATGTCTCCTACTGTTGAGTCTTTCCACCACCGTCTTTACTTTTCAGTTTATCGCCCAGCCCTTGTTGTCTTCAAACATCTTGTTAGGTCTGTCCTTGGGGTGCATGTACAGCTCCTGCCTATGCATATTTAATTCCATCTGATCCTGGAGCTGGGGATTTGCCTTTCCCTTTCAATTCCAAGGCCCGGCTCTGTGCCTTTGTAGCTGACCTCAGAACAGTTTTGCTTCCCTTGAGTGCACCCGTGTTCCCTCCGTTGAATGCCTTTTACATTCAAGGGGCAGCTGGGTCACCTTACTGTATATAGCTTACTATGGAATTACTATGCGCCTTCTCTTCTGATTATACTCGGCTTTTTCTTTCTTTGTTGCTCTTCTTTCATTCTCTTCTTTCCTTTTGAGTGCCATCTTTCATTATCAATTAATCTGCATTCACTCTAAGTCATCTTATTGACGTTGTTGGTCGGCGTGTTAGTCGAGAAGTATTGAGTAGCTATTGAATGCTGTTTGAAGCTGACATTAGGATCTGTCAATCATTTGTCTTTTTGCATTTTCTACATTCTGGAGAAGCCTGCGGTTTTGTGAAACAGCTTTAACCTTTTAACAGCAAAGATTTAACTCCAGTGTTTACATTCTCTCAATAGCTGTTACTGTTCTTATGGTATTAACATAATTCCATCCAATTCTGAGGCAGAGAAATTGTGCTGATATGCAACACTTTGCAACACATTCTCTAGTCGTTGCATATTGACATTTAATGATCTCTCTGCTTCACTTTTTGATGTTTACGGTGTCCCCAACGCATCGTTTTTTGACATGCTGGTCCGCAACCCTCGGGACGTTGTACTGAATGGAGTAGCGCAAGCCGACTTTTCCTCAGGATGCAGACCCGACCCGGTATCAGATGCGGTTCCTGATGCGAACTGGGCCCAAATGTGGTACTGAATGCAAACTGGTGTACTGGGTGAGGGAACCAGTGCACTTTGCATCCTGGTACTGTACCAGGTTTGGACCGATTTGTGACCTGGAGGTTGAGGACCCGGAATTTACTGGTACTGGGAAACGGCCAATATTGTCTAAAAACGACGGGTTAGGGACTAGGGACACCCCAATCAGTAACAGTACGTCAAAAAGTGTTATTTAGGTGTAGTTGGTGACACCTCTTACGTTAAACCACAATTAGTTTATTAGTCTATTGGCTTTCTATCACTTTTGAACTATATTTTACATGTAAGGTCTCACTAAAACTATTTTCAAAGTGTTCCCAGTGGTCTTTTAATATTAATCATACAGTCTTTAGGCAAATTCAAAAATCCAGTGTTGTTTTCTAGATCAGTTGTGGGCTGGACATTCGCCATTTCCCATCATCCCTTTGTTTACACTCTCTCTCTCTAGCTAACAGCCCCTCACGACCCCAACCTAACATGACCAGTAAAACTAACATATTGATAAATATTGGAGATATCCAGCCGTACAGTTTTGAGCCAGATTTCAGCTTGAATGAGGAAAACAAAGACGTACATGGATCTATTCGTCTACAAGCGGATGCTTCAGAATGCAGCTTGTGGCTTGACGTTAAAAGTTCTACGTCACAACTACAAGCTATTTCCAACGACATTTTTTCATCTGATTCACTGTGATCTGACTAAAGAAATACACAGAAATTGAACTTTAAGCTTAATTTTCCTTATATATCTTCTCCATCATCAGAAAAATGTCACAAATACATGTAAAAAAAAGCTAATTGGAGTGGGTCTTTTAAAATAACACATTCTACTTCTAATTAACCTGTTTTTATTGTTTTCCTCCAGTTGTCTAAAAGAATAGGGCCTTGATTGGGATTATTCTTGTCAAACTCTGAAAAACAATAATTAACATAAACAAGCACATTTTTATATATATATATTTTCAAATATCTTAACGAGTTTAGTAATAATTCCTAATTGCCGGATGGTGTTGACATCGGGCTGGCGCGGACTTGCAAAAAGAAAACGACACATTTCATGGAAAAAACCCACCACTGAGGAGACAGATTTATTTACATGGAAATGGTTGGAGAGATAGGAGTCACACAAAGCTCTCAGAGCTCATTATTTCCTTACCAGGTCCCGTACTCAAGAATACAGGCAGCAGAGCTGACAGGACAAGGATGCAGGCTGACACCCCGAGCACATTCACTAATGCACATGATCATGTGCTGCATATATAGTAACACATACGCAGATGAGAGGAGATTGCTGTCAAAAAGCATATTTTATACATTTTGTTGGAGGACAAAAAATACTAAAAAATATATATTTTTATTCTGGAATTTTTACAAGTAAAAGGAACGGTGTAAAATGACATGATGAGTAGGTTAATCTGCTCGCAATTAGCTGTGGCGTCTCTGTTGGAGAAGCAGTGGACAGATGTTTCATTAGTGTTGATGAAGGAAACTACAAACAGACGCTGAGGGTCAGCGGTCTGGGGAGAGCTGCTTTATGATAAAACATCCTATACGGTGCACATGTCTTTGTCTGGTTATGCAAATACGCCCGACTCTTGTGTGAAACAGTAATTCAGTAAAAAAAAGAAAAGATTATCCTTGTGATGCGTCTGTGTTCTGAAAATCAGTAAACCTGGTGACATTAATTAAAACCAAAAATCTGTTAATCATTAGCTTTCGCTGATTTCATTACCCACTGACAGCAGCAAATAATTACAGAATTCCACCTCTGACCTTTGAAAGTTACTTCAGTTAAATGTCAGTAATGAAAGCAAATTTACACCAGGATTGGGGTGGGCCTGCCTTTTCCAGCTTTCTCTGTTTTTTCCTTTATGATATTAAATAACCATGTTAGTCATGTGTATGCAAATTAAAACGTAGGTGAATGTAACCTTCATATTGTAATAAAAGACAAACCAATACTCAGTTTGTTGCCTGGTATTGTTATAAATGGTCCTCATTCCACTATCTTCACACCCACTCCTCACTTATGGGATTCACTGATTTAATTTCCAGATTTAAATAATTACTTTTAAATATGCAGATCAGTAAATTAACACAAAATGTTTATTTATTTTATAAGTTATGAGTGGTTTTTGTCAGTGTCATTAATGCAAATTTGCTTTTGTAAATCCTTCATTCCTTTATCCTGAGGATAAGTTATCTTTGGTCAAGTGGTCAGGTCAAGTGCAGGAATCATGTTTTAAAATGTAGGTTGCACAGTGGCACGGTGGAGCAGTGGTTAGCGCTATTGCCTCACAGCAAGAAGGACATGGTTCAAGTCCCAGCTGAGGGGCCTGAAACAGAACCACCAACGGGGGACCTTTCGGTGTGGAGTTTTCATGTTCTCCCTGTACATGTGTGGGCTTTCTCCAGGGACTCCAGCTTACTCCCACTGTCCCACCATCCAAAAATATGCTTAATAGGTTGATTGGTTACTCTAAGGTGTGAATGGGTGTGTGAATGAGGCCCTGAAACAGACTGGTGACCTGTCCAGGGTCTATCCTGCCTTCACCCATCAATAAAAGGGTTAGGCTCCAGCAGCTCCGTGATCCCAAAAGGGGCAAGTGGCTAAGAAGATTGAATTGATGAATAAATGGCATAGCATCCACATTCCTCCAAGCATGATGTGCTGTTCTCTTCCTGAAAACAAATGCAGTCATAAAACTGGTGTGTTCATTATAGTTTTGAAAAGTCAAAATTTCCTTAGTTTTAACACATATAGGTACGTGAAATTTATTCTCTGCTTTATAGTGCCTTCATACTGGACGCGGTAGAGGCGTCAGGTTTGGGCGTCAGCCACGACACGGACAATCACTGACTTAGCTTTTGACTAGATCAAAGGGTAGAAAAAGAAATTCAATATGGCGGCTTGATGTGAGGATTTTCGCCACAAACTTCCAATTATTTTCTTAAAAAGACTGGAGCTGCAGGGTTGCCGGAAACTGTCCCAGTTACTGTTGGAGCAAAGGGGGGATACACCCTGGACAGGTCACCACCCTGTCACAAAGTCCAGTGAGCTGGATTGGTGGCTATGCTAGCCGGCCGCTTGGTGGACAGTTTAGCCATCTAGTGAGCTCAGTTCCCCAGGCTTTGTTAGAGCTAAGAGTGATCACCAATGCCCAGGTGTCCTGGCAGAACTAGTGAGGTCTACTGCCTGAGCTGCAGGTCCCTGGGCAGCGAAGCTCGCTATGCTTGCTCACCGGCGGTTGGTTGCTCGGTAGCTCGGAGGGCCGCCGTGGGTGCTGTTGTAGCGCGCGCATGATGTTTTCTTATGTTAAACAACACAATATCCCCCAGTTTTATTTTTATTTTCCCCGTCTCGGGTTAAAGCTCAAACTGGGCCCCAGACAAATGGAAGTAACGTTTAAAACGGCCGTGAGGAGTGAAGGACACCACAACGAGAGACTGAAAGATCTGGTGAACCAAGACACGACGATGTGCTTGCTGGTGTTTCTGTAGAGCTCTCCAAAGCATACAAACCCAAGCTACTCGCTCAACATCATCCATGTTTTCCATAATGTGGCAACTAATGAATTCCAGAACAACTTTTCTGGTTGGCTATAAGGAGTAAATTTGACGTGTTTAAAAAGAGAGGTGGCAGATGCGAATTTGACGTGTGTAAATGCACCATGAGATCCATCCCCTTGGGGAACCAACTGGCAGTTTAACCTCTAAATACAAACTGATGAAGCTACGTTCCCACCACCCTCAGGAACAAGCGCTCAAGCGCCCACTTCCAATGAAAAGTCAATGCCAAGGGTGTCCTACATGTTTTCCAACCAAAACCCATTGAAGCTCCTTATTGGCTAAACAGACTTGATCCAGGTAATTAACAGCAGATAGTTTGTAGAAAACCAGCAGGAGGCCAGCCCTCGAGGCCTGGACTTGGACACCCCTGGTCTATGCAAATGAGTTTTTTTTTGGCTTCTGCATTCAAAACTTTTGCATTCATGCAACTCAATTTCCTATAACTGTTTTCAGCCTCTTTATACAAAAATGTGCAGCCATTAAACTTAATTGAACGTTAAACCAGATCAAACTTCGACCAATCAGGGACCTGGATATCGTAGTGACATGATTTCTGCCCGGGCCAGTAATGTACACCACCACCAAATCTTTCATATGTTGGAACAGAGGTGAAAAAAATAAAATCCTGGAGTAAATTTTTTGAGATTTGCACCGTTTTCCATTTAGTCTTTGGTACGACCCAACCATGAATTTGAACTCACAACCTTCCAGTCTCAGGGTGGACACTCCACAAGGCCACTAAGTTGGTTGCAATAGAGTTCTGTTAAAGAAAAAAAAGAAGTATAGTCAGAAACCTCTTAACATTTCACCCCTTAGTTAATTCTTTAACATCTGAAACACATATATCAAAAGAAATACAACATTTTATAGGGAATTCGAAAGAAACTCTTTTATAGCTGGCAAGAAAATTACATTATTAAACATTGTCATATTAGAGCCATAAAATAACCCATATCTACAATTCTAATACATGTTATAAAATGTTGATAATTTACTGAGCTTGTAAAGGCTTTCAAATGTCTCTTATTTGAGAACGGAATTGATAGCTGAGAGAATAAAAGTGGCTGATATGGTTCTTCAAAAAAAAGACAGCAGAAGCAGAATGTGACATGAAAAGCCGAGTGGAGAAGTGGGAAAAGAAACAAATGGCAGGAAACAAGTGTGAACGAATCATCTCCACTAATACTGCAGATTCTGTTTGGCATCAAACAAATATTCTAATAGTTTTTCGTCGTGACAAAGTCTCCATTCATCGTCCTCGTTTGTTTTCCTGTGTAATTTTTTCTTCACCCACATACTCTTAGTTTTATTGAATGCAAAAGAATATTGATTTTGTTTTTCTTTCAAACTGCCGCACTACTTAAACCAAACTGATTCACTCTTTTCTAAGTGACTTTTCCTAATTTGATTTTCTTGCATCCAGACCATCAGTCAATGTAGGATGGAGAAATCTAATTTAGGAATAAGGTTAAGACAAAAAAAAACACAGAGTGATGAAATATTGATGATACAATTACTTATTGATTAACAGATTGTTTAGTTTGACCAGCAAAAAAAAACAAAACTCTTTTATAGTAACCTGTTCTCCATCTGTCTTCTACCCTTTTCTGCATTGATTATCTGGAGTGGTAACGTTTGGGATTGGAAACCTTTCCGAATTTAACCCGGCATATGTGGAAACCACGCCTGACCAAGCACATCATCCGACCTGACTCTGGATTTGGATCCCAGAGGATCCGCGGTTGTTCTGCCACACATCAGCAAGCTGCTGAATCTGGCCGGCCGCCACTGTCTGAAGCCAGTTGATGAACTTTAGACAACCTCTCCTCTAATTTCTATCATTTGGTGTAGCTCCTACAATATGAGGACAACTGCTGTCATGCCACCTCCTATGAGTTTCAGTGTAATATACTGATTTTTGGTGCCTATAATTTCTCTTCAGGAAGTGATCAACCATAATAGTATCTGTAGAGGAAGACAGCAAATGTGGCATTCACATGGGTGTTCTGTTGACACTTGTCACCTGCCTGAACATTTTTATAGACTTGTCACGTTCTAGCGAAGTGGCAGGATGGCAGCAGTGCACTCCCCAGTACTTCCATTAGGACAGCAGTTGGCCCTGCAAACTGCCAAAGGGAGTCTGAGCTTTTCACTGAGCCGCAGAAATGCCCTGATACCTTTTTTTTTTTGATGGGAACGGATGGCACCTGTGGGAGGCAAGTCGAATCCAAAGAGACATCCTTTCACCCCAAACTATCAAGTCTTAGTGTAAGTCTGACTCTGGATGCTTTGTCCACACAGCTGTCAAAGGGTTTTGGCAGCACGAAGACGACTCTTCGACTTTCGGGCAAAAGTATTACTAAAACTTCATTGCTCCGTCTTGCATAGTTTTTTATGTCTAAGTGGTAAGGTTTCCTGTGGTTTACCAATCACAAATTTCTCTACTTTTTGATGCCTTTCTTTGGAAAATAATTCTCTTCTGCACACATGAGGAAGCACAATTGTATCCTCAAACTGAACGAAACAGGAGAATCGCGCTTTGAAAGGAGTGAAAAGGAGAATGTCAAACAATAGGTCCACCTGGTTGAATCATCAGTGTTCTGTCAGAGATATCCGTATTTATAGTGAATACATTTACTCTGCACTTCAAAACACCATTATACACTTTACTCTATAAGAGGCAGATAATGTAATGTTGGCTTTGTACTGATGGGCATCGCCAACGTCTGTTTCAGACCAGACCCACCATGCTTCATCCTTGTAGTAAATACCTTTGGTAAATGTTTAAACAGCACACTCTCTTTTAGTGCTTGGTTTATTTTGTTCCTTACATACTGTTGGGGTCAATTTGACCCATTTTGATAATCAAGAAGGACATAACTACCCTTAATTGTCTCCTAAAGGGCAATACCATTTTTCTTTTCTAATATCCTAACTCAACCTAACACATAATTTTGCATTCTTCAAGTGTTTGGGGTCAAATTTGACCTGCGTTTAGGATTTTCAAGCTACGAATGTTAGGTAGATCAAAGGATGGGTTAAGTTCTAGAAAAGATTCAGGAGAAAGAGATTCAACGCTTTAATTATTTGCTCAGAGGAGATGAATGAAAGCGCAGAGCAGCAGCTGAGGGCATGCCGACAGGAACAAGCCTCCTGGTGGCTGAAGAAAAAGGAGACGAGGTGAGTCTCTCTGGTGAGTATGGGGGGGATTAACTGCAGGAGATTCAGTTTTTACGCGAGTTTTGGTTGACATAAACTTTGGCTGACACCGGTGAGGCTGACGACTGCTGGCAGGCAACACTGGAAGTAAAGTGGAAGGTTAATGCTGAGTCAGAGTAGAAAAAAAAATGCACAGTGATGATGTCTCTTACTCCCTTTTGTTTTCATGGAGGTGGAGGGAGAGAAAGTTGAAGGAGCAGAGCCAGGAGGGAAGAAGAGGTTGTAGTCCAAAAGTGATAAAGCAAGTTATTTCTGTTGTGCTTTTCCCAGATAAAAAGAAACAAAGAAAACAAAACAGTCTGTCACAGAATACAACTCGCAATTATAAAACAGGAACAATCCAAGGAATGTTCTAGAAAGTAATGATGAGATGATCCAGCTTTAGTTATTTAAATCCAATGACGGTACACATGGGCAGAAAAGCAAGAAAGAAAATTAGGTTTAATAATACTCTATTACCAAAAGTGTTGGCTCACCTGCCTTATATGGACTGCAGAGCCACCCCATTCCCAACCCATAGAGTTC
This sequence comes from Oryzias melastigma, assembly GCF_002922805.2. Taxonomy (NCBI): domain Eukaryota; kingdom Metazoa; phylum Chordata; class Actinopteri; order Beloniformes; family Adrianichthyidae; genus Oryzias; species Oryzias melastigma. The sequence goes on along the minus strand of NC_050534.1, from coordinate 14,971,741 downwards.
AATATGATGTTGGTCCACCCTTTGCAGCTATTACAGCTTCAGCTCTTCTGGGACGGCTGTCCACAAGGTTGAGGAGTGTTTATAGGAATTGTTGACTAGTCCAAAAGCGTATTGGTCAGGTCACATACTGATGTTGGTGGAGAAGGCCTGGTCTCAGTCTCCGCTCTAATTCATCCTAAAGATGTTCTATAGGGTTCCGGTCAGGACTCTGCAGGCCAGTTCAGTTTATCCACACCAGACTCTGTCCTCCATGTCTTTATGGACCTTGCTTTGTGCATGTTTGAAGAGGAAGGGGCCGCTCCAAACTGTTCCCACAAGATCATTGGAATTGTCTAAAATATTTTCCTGAAAATTTTAAAGTTCCTTTAACTGGAACAAACAACTCCTGAAAAACGAGCCCACACCGTCATTCCTCCTCCACCAAATTTCACAGAATGCAAGTGATCAGAACACCTGATTTTGATCATTTAGATGGATGAGCCAATGCTTTTGATGATATAGTCTATATACTTAATATAAAAACTTAACTAGAGGAAACTGGCAAAAACGTGCAGATAGACAACAAAAATTGGCAACTAGAAAATGTGTGACTGAGCAAAAGTTCAGGACACAGGTGAACTACATGAGTACAACCAGAGGGTGGGAAGCCTGGAGGACCAAAAGAACCTGGAAAATCAAACGGGAGGTTTCTCTAAAGACCCGCTCGATCATCTTTGATGTATTGTAAGAGTTTCCAGTTGTCTTTTAACTTTGGGCAGGGACTTTATATCACTGTTACATTTTTTGTCTGTTCCTGATCCACTGATTTGAATAAAGAAATACTGAGCTAATACTAACACTAATGCAAATCTGAAATTCTAATGCAATTGTGAGCTAAATATGTCCTTCATCATGAGAACAATTCTGCAAGAACATATAAAAAACACCAGAGACAATTTTCATTGGAGTGTGTCTGTAAACTAATATTTGAATGTTAAAAATTATACAAAATACCTTTGCTTTATCTGCTCTGTGACAGTGGAGAGTGAAAGGATTTAAAAGGGAAGCTGTCCCAAGGCTTTCAGCTCTTCAGACCTCATGATAGCAAAAATCACAGAATAATCTTTCATGATGAAGTGGCTGATCTGACTGAGCAAATGTGGGAAACACGTCTTCAGATTCCTCCGCTGCAGCCTCTTACTGCTGCTATAAAAGCAGAGTGAAATCAACATTATGTTGTTTTGTGTTATGGGTTATAAATTACT
>NC_050534.1:14962169-14970471 GCF_002922805.2 Oryzias melastigma | reverse complement strand
TAAAGTCGTCAAATTCATGACTCGAGTCTGACTCGAGTCCAAGTCATGTGACTCGAGTCCCCACCTCTGGTTTTTCTAACTGTATAAATGTTCCTGCAATTTTAGTGCAATAAAACTATTACAGTTTTTACATCTTTTGTTTTAAAACAGGTTTTTTGTTGTTTCTAAGCAACAACACATCAACAGATTAACATTCTGCACCTGTTCTGATTTAAAGCTGTCGGATTTGTCACAACCTCCATTGATTTGATGATGCATCGGCAGCTCTTTTGATGGCTTTCTGCTGTGAAAAACACCTTTTAAAGATGAACTTCAAAATATTTGTAAATTAAATTTGTAAAGAAAGCTCAGCAGTAAGAAGTGTTGCGTAAGGATATCAACATTTTAGTCAAAGTGGGGGATTTGTTTCGATAAATGAGGGTTGAAATGCTTATAAAACCCATGAAGATAAGAGAAAGGGCACGGAAGGAGAACGGTCTGACTGTAGGGAGTCTTCAGGCTCCATTAGGAGTCACCCTGTAGTGCCAAAAAATGGACAAAAACGTCACAGGAGAAACAGTTAGTCACACCTAAAGTTCTCAGGCGAGAAACGTCATAGTGTGAGGCCTTTGCTCCCAAAGCCAGCTCATAGAATTTTCTTGGTTTTGAAATGTAACTTTTTTGACTTGATCAGTATTGTCATCATCAGCCAAAGACGGACAAAGAACCTTGCCGTTACCTTTTTATTTCTTCTCTTGAGCTTTTTTGTGTTTTATGCTTGAATTGTGTTCATTTAAGACAAGTTGTTGTGGCTTCATCTCACATTTGATCTAAAAAGCTACATTCCAGCCAGCAAGGTCAAGTGGGAACCATATGATTTAAAAGTGGGCAGAAAATGTGAGCTCCAATTGAGTTTGTCTGCCATTTCCATTGTGGCCCTAACTGTGTTTGCCCACATTGTCTTAAGTCAGGCACTCAGTGGGGTTGCTTGCTATGCTAGCCAGTTGGCTGGTGAACAGCTGTAGCTCTGCTGTAGCAAGCTCAGTTGTAGAGAACTAGAAAGCTCCACTGTATAGAGTTAGCAAGCTCCACTGTAGAGAGTTAGCAATCTCCTATGTGGAGAGTTAGCAAGCTCCTCTGTAGAGAGTTAGCAAGCTCCTTTGTAGAGAGTTAACAAGGTCCACTGTAGAGAGTTAGCAAGCTCCTCTGTAGAGAGTTAGCAAGCTCTGCTGTAGAGAGTTAACAAGCTCCTCTGTAGAGAGTTAGCAAGCTCCTATGTGGAGAGTTAGCAAGCTCCTCTGTAGAGAGTTAGCAAGCTCCGCTGTAGAGAGTTAACAAGCTCCGCTGTAGAGACTTAGCAAGCTCCGCTGTAGAGAGTTAGCAAGCTCCTTTGTAGAGAGTTAACAAGCTCCTCTGTAGAGAGTTAGCAAGCTCCTTTGTAGAGAGTTAACAAGCTCCGCTGTAGAGAGCTAGCAAGCTCCACTGTAGAGAGTTAGCAAGCTCCTTTGTAGAGAGTTGGCAAGCTCTGCTATAGTGAGATAGCAAGCTCCGCTGTCCACTTTTAAACCATATGGGCCCTCTTGGCCTTGCTAGCTGGGATGTTGTTTTTGCCAAATTGACTTAATTTCTCCAGAAAAAAAAATGCAAACCAGTGTAATCTACCATGATGGAATAATCTACAAACTTTTTTTTCTGATGGGGGAGCTTTTGTGATGACAGCTCCCTGCTGTTTGCCCAAGACCTACTTAATGTGCTGACAGTGTTTTCAGTATTTGGTTTGTTGTAATGAATATCCAGCTCACAATTTACGCTATTATAGAAAGAAGGACAAACTTTTTATTTATTACATTTCTTTACTGTCTTAGTGCCATTAATATACATTTGTTTTAGGGTTAAGTCGTGGTACATGGGTTTGATATATTTTCCTCTTCAAATCTTAAAGAAGAGAAGACATGAAGCGTACAGATACCTTTATATAGTCTGTGCGTTTATGTGTCTTAAATGCAAACTATTAATAGATATCTGCACATGTGTGGTGTGAATTTTTTATTTATTATGCTTGCAATTTTTTTTCACAAAATAAGTAAATAATAATTATGGAGATTTAACAAGTGGCTGGTTAAAAAAAAAAAAGAATAATCCAAACTTTCTTGCATTTCAGAGGATGCTCATGTTGAATGTGGAAGTTTCATGTGTCTCTAAAACAGATGATGCTGCTTGTTTACTTTTGTTTTTTTTTGCTTTTTTGGTCAATTCAGGCAGCTTTTAATCTTTTTGTTATATTTTTAATCCAACAGTTTACTTTAAAAAAGCCCCTTGAACACTTTTATATATATCTAAGTTTTTGTTGACACTGCGGGATCATTATCTTGAGTTTGTATGCCTTTGCATAATTCCTTTAATGGGCGAACTAAATTCTTATCAAGCATATATTTAACACAGAGACTCGCAAATTGACTGCATGGTAAATCGACTTCTTACTGCTGCAAACTTGTAAAAGCTTTTAGCTTCAAAGAAATTCCGTTTGCAAACTTGAATAGACAGTACAAATGAGGCTGCCTTTGTTGTGTTGTTTGCGGTTGGATGCACACCTCATTACTTTTCCATGAACTAATGCAGAAAGTTGAGTAGAAAGAGACTTCTGTAGGTGGATGCATGCTTGTTAATCTCACAGATTTTGCCATTTCATCTAAAAATAAGAGCTTGATGTAAGATTTTAGCAATCGGAGGGAAATAAAAACAGTTCTTGAGAAATGATGTGTTATACCAACTAGAAGAGCATTGGATTACAAGCAGTGAAATTGAGTTAGCAGCCCAGTAAGTTCTATGTCCTAAACCAGAACCTCTTGACCCTAGTCCTCAATGTTCCCATGGTTTCCAGCTCTCCCTGCACTTCTTGCTGCTTGTTACCTGCATCAGGTGTGTTCAGTAATGGAAACATCCAAGTCAGCTAATCACTAGTAAGGGGGGAAGGGAGAAGATTGGTGTATCTTGAGGACCAGGACAAGAATTGCAGGTGATCACTTCAGCATACACAGAAAAATATCAAAGAAAGGTCAATAAAACCTAAAACTAAAAATTGGCAAATTTAAAAAGCTTGACTCCTGTTGTCATTTAAACAAAAAACTTCAATGCTACTGAGAGCTGGAAGTTTTACTTTTCATGCATCAGATCCAAAAGTAATTTCTAAGTAAGAATAATATCATTTTTATTCAACTTTATAATCAAAGTTCTTTGTTCTGGCACCTTTATCTGACATGCGGCATTTGCTCTTCTACATTTCTGTCCTCTTGTTTTTCACACTTCCCACTCGCCTTTATTGAATGTATTGTTTTAATGTGTTAATGGTGCCAATGCTTGCCTCGACGCCAACTTCTGGCCCTCACTGCGTGTCTCTGCTGACAAATCTCCCCCCAATCCATCTGTGTTTCTGTGCATTGAGATGACTGGTGGTAGGTTCCAGCATGATGGAGTAAAAAGTTTGACACTGGTTGTATATTCAAGTTTATCAATCACAGAAAATGTCAGACACGAAAGAGGAGCTAACTAAATTTGTTTTCAATTAATATAATACTTTTTAACCTGTGCCACAGAAAATACTGGCGCAAACTGAATTGAAATGCTGCGAGCAACCAGGATTTGACACATCGTTCAACCCACAATGTTCACACTGATCAAGCAGGGAGGGGATTCTTCTTCTTTTGGTACTGCTTTCTAGAACATGTCCACCACCTCGACACATTCTCATCCCCAGGTCATCACATACTGATGTTTGGCATTTTGGATGTCCCTAACACGTCGGTTTTTGACATGACTGTTCATAAAATCAAGGGTCTGCAACCCGCGGGATGCGGTACCGGATGCGCACTGGTACTCTGGACATGTCCAGTACTGGTACCCTAACCCAGTACCAGTATCCTAACTTTAGCCAGCTACTGGTTCGCATCTGGTACTGCGTCAGATCGGGTTAGGGTACCGGGTTTAGGTACCGGTACTCTACTACTGGACTAGTTTTAATTAGAGGCCCAGAGGTTGTGGACCCGTGATTTATTGGGAACAGTCAGCATGTCAAAAACCGATGAGTAGGGGATACTCAAAATGTGAAAAAGTGATGACCAAACGTCAATACATGATGACTTGGGAGTTAGTGTGTTGGCCACCTACAGTTGGAAGACGTTTGATGTGAAATGTGGTACTAGTGCAAATTTAACAAATCTTGCACCAGGCTTTTTCTTTTACATCTCTATTCCAATATATGAAAGATTTAGTGTCATATGGGTGCACAAACTGCAATTATTCATTTCTCTGTGGCAGTTCCATGAATTGAAAAGTACGCCATCCATACATATTTAACAGATCCAAGTCCCTGATTGGTGAACGTTTGACCAATTAGAACGCACTTTTAACGGCCGGTCGTGGAAACGTCCATAGTGTTGTGTGAACAAGAGGGTTTTGAACATGGACGCACAAAACTTACATTACATAGACTTTTCATTGGAAGTGGTCATTTGGACGTATGTTGCCGAGTAGCTTAACAGACCAAAAGGAACACATACAAAATTACTATGAAAGCAGATGTTCCCAACATAACACATTTTTAAGTTAAATCTTAGACTAGGAGTCTGCAACCTTCAACACTTACAGAGCCAATCGGGTCAAATTTTCACAGACCAAAACACAGCAGGAGTCACAAAAGCTCACTTAGACTTTTATAAAAATAAAAAATGGACTTGTATCAATACTGCCATTTTGATAAATAAAAACGAACTTATTTTATATGATAAAACATAAATATAATGAGAAAATATTATTTTTTTTTAAATATGAAGCAGCTTATAACTTGACAGAGATTCCCCATGATCTTGTTACATACAACCAGCTTAATGCTGCCAATATAGTACCAGGTAGTCTGTCAGTAGTGATTAAAACAAAACAAGTTTATTTTGCCATTTGTGGTAGATCTTTGGAAAAATACATTAATCCCTCTGAAAATATAAATCGGAGCCAATTGTGACTCCCATTGTATTTCTCAACCCATAAGGCGCACTTAAATATTATTAAAGAAAATCTGCCTTATAATCCAGTTCACCTTAATTCTGGTTGGGATTTCTGCACAATAACGGGATGTCTAAAATGTTTAAGCTCAGCACCGTTACTTTTTAAAAACTAAAAACTTTATTTTTCTGTAACCAGACAATCAACCAAACAATGGAAACAGAGACACAAACCCCGTCTTAGACAAACAAGCTAATCAGTGGTGGTTATGCATTTTTTTCTGTCTCATCACAATATTTAAAACAATCATTGCAACACTTACAGAAAAACATTGACTCTTGGTCTCAAATTTCCCCCTCTCCACACTCTAAATTGATAGAAAAATGTCTTCTGTCTTTTCACTGTTTCGTCAGAACAGCCTTGGGTCCCTCTGGCTTTTTGTGTGTTCCTTTTCATTCAGACTTTCTGAACTTTGATTAGCAGGTAATAGAGTTTAACTATTCCTCCCACTCCAATTCATGTGGTCTTTATAGCCTTTACTTTGTACTTTTCAATTTCTTACCACCCACTATACTCTCTTGTCCTCTATTCTACTCAGACGTTCAGTCCAATTTCCTTGCCTATATATCTCTCTTTGGGTGCTTCATATTGAGAGGTGGAAAGAAATTGAAAGCTCTCCTTTTCCTCACCTAGTAATTTCCCATTTTGGAGTGTTTTTAGCCTGAAAGGCAGGGATATCTTGTGGAAACACTCCAAGCTTTTTGTTTAAATGTAGTAAAGAGTTCTTGTTTTCTTTGAGCATGCCACAAAAGCTTTGTGTCCTCACACAACTGGGTTTATTGGGATTTTTTACTGATATTTGTGTTCTTTTTGATGGAGCTGTTAACTTCCTGGATCAAATAACACAAAAAATACTTTAGATGTAATGGTGAAATAATGATCTTTTTAGTGAGTCACCCAGAATCAGAAGCTCTTTGAGTTAGTTTCATCTTTCTCCTGTTGAGTGCCCAGCATAATCGCTGGGTGAGAGGCTCCAGCCTGAGCGCAACTGGAGGCTTTGCACTTTAATGGGTGTCATTTGTCCCTGCCATATTGGGCGGTGACTGAGCAGCTTCACTGGGCAGATGAAGAAGGACCACACTGAGGAGCATTTAAACAAACATTTCTGTCAATGAAGATGGAAATAAAAAGACAATAGGAAGGGTACAATCAAGTAAGACAAACATTTATTTAGAGTACTTTCTTTGCTCAATCTCATTGCCGAACGTGAGTAAAGTGTGGAGTGTGATGCCTGTTGCTGCACACGTGTGGAGGGAAAATAGACTCACAGATTTATGCGTGTATAATTCTTTATTTGTGCGTAACTTTGGATATGTGTGTGCGTAATTCTTTATTAGTGCGTAACTTTAGATTTGTGTGTAACTTTGGATTTGTGTGTAACTCTAGACTTGTGTGTGTGTAATTCTTGATTTGTACGTAACTTTTAATGTGTATGTTCGTAAATCTTGATTTGTGTGTAAGTTTAATTTGTATATTCATAATTCTTGATTTGTGTGAAACTTTGGATTACTGGGTGCATAATTCTTGATCGTGCGTAACTTTAAATTTGTATGTTTGTAATTCTTGATTGTGCGTAACTTTGAATTTGTATGTTTATAATTCTTGATTGTGCGTAACTTTAGATTTGTGTGTTTATAATTCTTAATTGTGCGTAACTAGATTTGTGCGTAACTTTGGATTTGTGTGTGTGTAATTTTTGATTTGTGCGTAACTTTTAATTTGTTCATGCGTACTTCGTGATTTGTGTGTTACTTTGGATCTGTGCGCTCGTAACTTTAGATTTGTGTGTGTAATTCTTGTTTTGTGTGTAACTTTGGATTTGTACATGCGTAATTCTTTAATTTGTAATTCATATAAATTTTATGCATAAGAACAAAAGTTAAGAAATGTAAAAAAATATAATAAAATTACAAAAGCTCGAAATCAACTACGCACACAATTTTGTACACGCGTACACGAAAACCGCATTTACGCACAAATCTGATGTGAGACTTTTCTCACGTATCCAAGATTTGTGTGTTCGTGATACGTTTAAATGCTGCTAGAATGCTGGGTCATCAGAGTTTTCTTATCATCTGATTTTTAACTTAGATAACTTGTATATCTGCTGAAAACCTTACTTTTCTTTTTCAAACATATAAGCTACTTATTAATATAAAAAAGTCTAACTTGGCATTTTTTTCACTATTCTCATTGCTCCCTTACTGCTGCACTTCCCTACACCACCTTAACCGCATGACTCTTCCGTGAGCAGGCGGCGCTGCTCGTCCGACACCCAGAGAGCGGACAGAGTTGATCAGCCCAACGTCCCACTCCGCTTCCTGGGTGTGAAGAAGGAGCTCATGCTGTCTGCCCTCGACGTATAAGGGGAGGGGGATTCTGTGCAAGGGAGTCGAGCAGCTCTATGTCTGGCTCCCTGGGCCAAGGAGTTGCACAAATTAAGAATTACTGACACCCAATTTCAAAGTTACTCACAAATCAAGAATCACGTAAGCACAAATTGGGGTGAGTCTATTTTCTCTCCATACACTCCTACGCTTACTTGTATCTAACTTTGTGTGGTCATGGTGTCAATATCATTATTGTTCCTTTTGTCCAGCACAAGAGAGACTTTTTCGGTCTGTAAAAAAGTGATGTTAGTTCGTACCTAGAATTCCAGACATGCAAAAAAGATTCAATAAGACTCAAGAGTCCAAAACTTATTTTTTAGAATTTTACTTACAGCAAGGAGTGAACAGAGGATGGTTACATTCAATCTGCACGTTGAAGGTACATTCGAAAATCACAGTCAGTTATACTGTTATACAGTCCGTTATACTGCTATTAATACTTTCTTTGAAACTATGGCAGGTCTCTTAGAAGAGAATTGTGCAGCATTTAAAGCGTAACATTTATCCATTCGTCCATTTTCTTAACCTACCGGATCTTTTTCGGGGTCACGAGGATACTGGAGCCAACCCAGCTACTGTTGGAGGAAGACCGTAAAACCCTGGACAGGTCAACAGTCTGTTGCAGGACCCAAACATAATATTTGATGCCAAATGTGGGACAGATGTGTAATATCGGCATAGCCTTGCTTTAGATACTGATTGACAGTTGAAAAAAAAAATACAAAGCAAAACAGATTATTACCATAAAAATGGTGTGATATTCTCAATGTTCTTAGCAAAATTCAAAAGATATATAGAGATGGTAAAGACAAAACCGTGGTATGTTTTGTTCTGCTGTCAAAGTGAAACTTTAAGTTCTATTTAAAGAAAAATCTGGT
>NC_050534.1:14961082-14962153 GCF_002922805.2 Oryzias melastigma | reverse complement strand
TTTTTTTTTTTGTACAGTGTTCTCTGCTTGGATGTGCACAAAACAAAAGCATTACTTTATAGCAATTAAAACATATCAAAAGATGACACATGAAAGCTGAGGGACTCTTAAAAAAAGATAAAAAATATAAAGACATCAGGTTCCTCTGAGTACTCCTTGTTTTTACATGTTTGTTGTGCTGCTCTTTTGCACAAAACTCCAATTTACTAGATTGGTGCAACCTGGGAGTTGAAGCTCTTTCCATAATTCTAAAACTCTCTTGTTCTTAACTAACTGAACTAAAAATGAACGCAAATTTGACACGCACACAAATTCATTTGTGCTAAATAACATCATAAAAAAGAACCATTTTGCCTTAAAGTATTTTTTTTTTTACCCGTCTGTCTCAGTGGACCTCCACTCACTATTCCACACGGTTTAAAGTTCTTCCACGGCTGTGTTCCATGTGCTTTACGTCTTCGTTGTTTTGATACCTACGGAGTGACTTTTGTGTCACTATATTGTCAACAATTTTGAGATCAAAATGTCTTAAATTGCAAACAAATGTAAAGTTTTAAGAGTAAAACTTCATAAGTTGCAAATGGAAATATTAAACACTTGCTTTCAAAAAATATTTTTGTTGTCTCCCTCCTCGCTTTCTAGACATTTTTGTGCCACCGTTTTGTGAACAAAAGTCAGTTTTGGGATCAAAATGTCTTAAATTGCTAACAAAATGTACATTTTTAAGAATACGACTTTCATTTGCAAATGCTTTTTTTTTTTTTTGCTTTCAAAAATATTTTTGCAACACAGATGTTTTCAGAAGCGTTTTCTCTCATCTCACTTGTATAAAGTGATTTTTGTGCCATCATATTGCGAAGAAAAGTCACAGTTTTGAGACGCAAATTTCTTAAAATGCAAATTGTATGCAAATCCTGAAGCTTAAGTTCTAAAACTTTACATTTAGTTAGCAATTTAGGAAATTTGATCTTAAAACTGAAACTTTTTTCAGAATATGGTGGCACAAAAAGCACTCCATAGGTAACAGCTCTAAAACTCAAATAATTGCAGATTTTTTTTTTTTTTTTTTTT
>NC_050534.1:14947537-14961021 GCF_002922805.2 Oryzias melastigma | reverse complement strand
TCTTATCACAGTCAAAAATGTTCACATAGAGCATATTTTTGTTGCCAGTGAAGGTCAAAAACACACATCAACAACAACGTTAACCCCTTAGATCGATCATCTAATGCACAAAGTGGTCATCTCATGGTCAGAAAGCCAGCATATACTGGAAAGTTAGATAAATGCAAGTGTATGATCATTGACTGTTCCTCCATTTAATGTCGATGGCATCCCAAGTGGAGCTGTTTTCTGTAAACGCTGTCAGTCAATATTCCTGACAGCTTCTGTTTTGGCTGCTGTTGAGTAACAATCAACTAACCCCACAAATCTGCCCGACCTTCAGCAGCCCTGACACCCACACACTAGACTTAGGAGTCTTAACTGACACGCCGTCGCCACTCGCTAACAGCAGAGATGCACTCTTGCTCGCATAAAGTGTACTTTGCAGACTATGCATGTGGAAGTTGGTTTAGAAGGATGGCTTGTCTGCTTCTGGAGGAAATGAATTTATGTCTTCCCTCAGCATCACTGAAGGACAGTAGCAAAAAACACTCTTTAGACGGATAGCATGCGTCTTAAAGTAAAGCATTGGCTACTATATAAGTGTAGTTGGCATGAAAATTGTGTTTTTAACGTGTCTTTGTACCATTTTCTCTGAAGGACTTGCAGTATATAAAAGAATTTAAGATTTCTATGGAAGCTCAAACCAGTCTACCGTATTTTTTTTTTTTTTAACCAGTTTTCTCGTGATACATCTATGTCATTATAACATAAAAACACATTTTTTCTTATAAAAAAAAGAGCAGGTCCCGAGTTACACGCAATCATTCCAGCCCCTCTCGTGCATCATTCTGTAACCATTTAAACAGCCTGATCCCCTCATCTGGTCACCGATGAAATGTACGACTCCATGATCACCGAACTGCATTCGCCTGTGCAGCTGTAGCCACACAAACCTTCTCCTCAAATGATGATGACTGGTTTGAACGTTGTTTAAGACTGATAACATCACCAACGACATTAGACATTCATTTGTTCTTGATTTCAGATGAACTACCATCGCTCTACAGAAAATATCTTTCAAAGCAACCTAAGATTTTTGATTTGGACAACATAATCATAATGAAAAGGCCACCAGGATTGCTTTTACAATAGATCAAAATGTAGTTGGAGTGGAACTTTAAATTATATTGCAGTTATGTTTACGGAGAATGTTTTGTTTAAACAATAAAACTAACACACAAAAACATTTTATTTTTTATTTTTTATGCAAGCACAATTTTTACCACCTTTTGTTTTTGTCAGACCCCTTCCAATTTCAGCTCCAAGAACAGACCAACATAACTCAAACATTTATATATTTTTGGTTCTACAAGCAGAAAAAATGTAACTGTAAATCAAAGTGCACTGGTTGAAGCAGTCTGTCATTTTGAGAGGGCAAAACACATTTATTGATTCAAAGCATAAAAATATCAGCGGAGAGGTGATAGAAGTTTGGCGCAAACTGATTGACCTATTGCGGTCAGAACTTACAGGGCCAATATTTTACTTCTTCGGGGTCGATGTGTGTTATAGAGCTTCAGTGTGTACGAAGACATCAACCCCATCATCCTAAAGATGCTGGGATGGCACTTTTATTACATTCCTCCTGCATTTAGCTTGTCTTTCAGTCTAATAGTATCGAGTTCAATACTTTCCTTTACTGGATAGTGTAAATCTGACATTTTTGGTCTTGCTCTTTTTTGTGCATATGTTTTGCCAACTCAGCAAATACAGTTTAGAAGGTTCTAACATTGCCTTAATGTCAAAGACATTACTCACTATAGCACCATTGTTTAAATTCAAAGGATTCAAAGGCTCCGTGCTTGGTGGAGGGCAGCATGAAGCTTGTAAAAACCAAAAAAGAAATAACATTTATTTTTTTTTTAAAGTTGTGCTTTGAGTTTTGATATTCCTTAACCCAGTTTGGGATTTTAATGTTTTTAATCTCCTCTAAAGGTTTCTCAGATCATTAAAATAATATTGTGTCCTTCCAGTGTTTTAATAAGTTTCACTACGACTAGTTTTAACCTGAGTTTTGACCATTTCTGAAGAAGCTCATATGGTCAGCATGTTCACACAAAGAACTAGTTGAACTTGATTCACGCGAAAAATGTGCATAGCCCGCCCCTCTTTCGACATGGGGGCTGTGTCTGTATGACAGCCACTTCCGGGAGTTTCTGTCTCTCTGAGTTTGATGGCTCAGTATCTCACATTAAAGGGTAACCAAACAGGGAAGTTAGAGGCTGACTCCGCCCACAGCTGAAATTAGAAATCCAGTCATATAGGTGGGACTGTTATCATTACTGGAGCTGCATACATGGTTTGACCAATCACGGAATTCCACTGTAATACCTTGATTCAACCACTAGGGGGCAACACACAGATGGTTTTAGACCATATTTTCAAGAATTAAACAAGTTTATTTTAATTTTTTAAAAATATTGTCAATTACCAACAGATAGCACTTTAAATCCCCATTTATACTCAATAGCCAAAAAAAAGTTGATTTAGTGTTTGGTTACCCTTTAATCGGAGAGCGGAAAATAAAAACAAAAACAAAAATTAGGGGACCCTTTTTATTATTTCCCCGATGAAGATAAAAAATCACAAAGTTCATCAGACCCGATGAGGTAGCCTCCGCACCCCGTAGCGGCTCTACGTCTACCGGCGTATCAAGCAATTAGAATTAGCATTAGAATTCTATTCGCTAAGTAATTGAAACCGTCACATGCCCAAAGCAGAGTCCCTGATTGGTAGATGCGATGCGGTGACCTCCCAAACTCCAGGTATATTCAAATTTTAGGCCCGCCCGCCAATCAAATTGAGCCGCAAGACCTCAGATCACATCTGTACCATTGACCTAACACCTTTGCCGCACAAATTGGTGTAAACAACCTGTTTTCATTAACCAAAAAATATATTTTTTTTTAAGCTAAAAGTAGTTTAGTCCACTGAAAGAGTAGAATAGATTCAACAGATAAGCCGTCAGCTTCTGCTCATAGTGAGATAAAGACAGATTTATTTCATTCTTTCATTTGGTATTTCCTGTTTTTCGAGGCTCTTGTGTTTCCTGCAGTACTGGTGATTCTGTTGGAGGACAGCAAACACGAGAACAAATGCAGCGCAGGGAGACTACTGCTGTAAGAGCCAAGGTAGCGTGCAAAACCTTTGGCCGCCAACCTAAGTGGAGGATTACATGCTTGGTCGCATCGCATAGACTGCAAACAAACAAGCCTACCAAGGAGTCCACTAGTGTGCTCGAATATGCAAACAGTTTATGGTAAACCTGCAGCCATACCAACACAGATGAGCCTTTTTGACTGGCACGTCGCTGTCCGACTGAACAGCCAAGCCTGCGGGATGGAAATCAGCTGATTCGTGACCACAAAGAATGTTTTTAGTTTCAGTAAACCGTGTTTGTGATATTAAGTTTTCTAAGTGGTACAACTGACACATTTCTTTGATTTGGGTGGTCTTAGGACATTTTAGGCAATGGGCAAATCTGGCTCGGGGTAGGGGAGTGAATATGAAAGAGGACCATAACATAAAAACTGGACACCAGTAAGAATAAAAGGAATACAATTTATTAAATAAACAAAAACTAGTGGCCTGCAAAGAAAGAACAAAATAAAAAAATAGTGTGCTTGTTCAAACAAAAAGACAAAACGAGACAAAACTCTGCTAATGGCTGCCAAAATGTACCTAAAGAAAACAAATAAAGCCCGTAAATCAAGACTACCAAGGTCCAACCCCAAACTAAAGTAACAAAACCCAGCAGTGTAAGACTGCTGAGGACAAAGAACAAAACAAAACCAGCACAACTAAAACTATGTCTCAAACCCAACTGCCTCCTGCCCCGGAAAGTTATCAGGTGCCAAACAAGGAACATTGGCCACACCTGCCAGGTGAGCAGGCAGACAGGATAGATGATGGTGTAACAGAAGGACGTAACACATTTTCCAGGATATAGTTTCTGCAGAGCAGCAGTAGTTCATTAGATGTTTGCCTCTTAGTTCTGGATGGAGTGAGGCCGCTCCATTTCTCATCATCCATCTTTTTATGCGCTCTCCCACTAGCTTGAACCACCTTATACCTCCAAAATACATTAACGGCACAACAAAAATGGTGTTCAGTACTGGAGCCATCCAGCTGTATAATTCTGAGCCAGATGCAAGCTCCGACGAGGAGAAGAAAGACATACATGTATCTAGTTTTTGACAAGTGGATCCATCAGAATGGAGAACCTCTGGAATAAGCTCTTTTACAAATTCTTTGTCTTCCCCTTATTCACCACCATTTGAATAACAAAATACTCAGAAAAGCAATTTTGAGCTCAATTTTCTTGATAGAAGTCCTTCATCATGAGAAAAATGCCACAAAAACGTATTAAAAACACCAATTACCAAATTTTAATCAGAGTGGGTCTTTAAAGACGATAAAAGACCAAGGATTTTTACAAATATAGTACTTGAAATAAGTATTATTGTAAGTATAACAATTATAT
Source organism: Oryzias melastigma (assembly GCF_002922805.2). NCBI lineage: Eukaryota > Metazoa > Chordata > Actinopteri > Beloniformes > Adrianichthyidae > Oryzias > Oryzias melastigma. The sequence goes on along the minus strand of NC_050534.1, from coordinate 14,956,496 downwards.
CCATAGAAGTTTCTTTGTTGTTCATACATCCTTCTATTTCTTGCAGACAGGAACTTAAAAAGGATTTAATTCATTCAAATGCTGTTGAATCCGAAAAGCTTACAACACCGAAAACGGCAGCTTTACATTCCTGTAATCCAACTGAATAAATTACAAAAGAAGAGGTTTTTTATTTATGGCCACGTGCAGGATTGTATAATTATTGCTTTAATGCACTGCCAATAATTTTGAGTTAATGAGACACATTTTTGTGCAAAACAATGTTTTTGCCTCTTGTATTTGTTTGTGTAGTAAGAAGGAAGATTATTGTGCAGATTAGCAGAAGAAATACAAATAGGGAATTCGGCTAACAATAATACAATTCTGAGTGTTACTAGTCATTAATTATGTCTGATTTTTAGATAGGTTCCACTGTTTTTCCTTTATACAGGAAACCAGTGTTTAGGAACTACTTTCCTAAGAATTGTGATCCCTCTGACTGCAGTGTTTTTTCTGTTTATTCATGTTCAATGATCTACCTAAACATTTTGCGTAAAAAATGCATGGAACAACTTTTCTTGATGGCTATCAAGTCATGCTAGAATGCTGCACCAGTGAAGCAGATTCTTTGGAGCACTTGATGAAAAAAACTTCCTTGGACACAAGTGGAGCAAAACCCAAATTAAATTGTCCTACAAAACGCAATACAACACTAATCTAAGCCTTCATCGACAAAGCTATTTCTTTATCATAAAAGAATCAAATTAATGTTAAGTAGCAAGTTGAAATTTTACTTGAGTGTCATGATTATTACATTGTGCCTTCATGCTCTAAAGAATTATGTAATTAGAAATGGAGCATTGAATGTGACCAATTGCCTGGGAGATAAAGGACCGGGTATTCTGTTAAAAACTCTCCTAAATGTGGAAGTCTGTACACTAAAGCACTTCTTCTGCTTTTTTATTAACTTTATTTGGTTATAGAAAAATAAGGGTTTCTTTCAAGATTTCTGTTACAAACTACAGCCAATAAACAAAACCACGTGATTAAAGATCTCTTCAGTCATTGGCCAGTAATTATGAGGGTGGGACAAAGCATCAAGAGAAGGAATAATGGAAGTCTAATGCTTTGCAGTCTTTGTTCTCACCTATTTCCACTGAGCGGTCTTGACTGGACTGGACCGGACCATACAGGTACAGTATTTTAAGGATTTCTATTATTAAATTGACCTATTAGGCTGGACTGATTCATTTCCTTTTTTAGTCCCCCATTGATTGTAGGTCTATAGAAAAAAGGAACAGACCAGTTGGGGCGGAGTTACTGTCGTCACACAATTAAATCTATTGATTGGCGGAAGGATATCACAAACGGCAAGCGGTCCAACCAGCACTTTTTCCAATTCAAGATCCAAGCTGAAAGTTGTATCGTCTTTCTGACTGTTATCTTCCACGCAAAGAATAATTACATTCTTTTAATTCAGTTTTCCCTCCTAATTCATCGGGGTTAGAGACCAGAGATTCGCCATGTCCACGAATAAGGAGAACCGGTGTAGTAGCACCATTATGACACATCGGTCTACACCCTGCTGATGGTCCAACATGAAAATGCTCACTTGAATTGCACGCACTATTCTCAACTGGCCAGGAGTGGACCAGTGCAGTATACATCTCTGTCTATATCTGTCTATATCTCTGCAGACCACTTAGTGGGAATGAGGTAAGAATGAACCGGACCTCTGGGCATAAGACCACTACAATCAAAGAATTGTGCCAGGTGCAAATCTAAAAAAAAACCCCAAAAGAAACAAACCGAGGCTAACTCAAAAGATGGGTCAGAGAGTAGTTCCTGGTCCTGGACCATGGTCTGTTTGGGTGTTTTCAGACTAAAAATTTGTACCAAAGGTGTTCTGGCATCTAAATTAGTATCATAACCTTTTACTTGCAAGATATGACTCCTCTGTGTTTCCTCCAAAACAACAAATAAAATCTTGACATAAATCTAGAATCTGTAAATATAACAGTTTCTGTGCAAAAACATTTGCTGGAAACAGGTTGGAGTACTTTTGCAAAGGGGATTGCACAAGTAATTTAACATTTCCCATGGCTCTGTCACCAGTAGTTGCACACATCCAACTAAAATGTCTTGAACTGTGGGAAACAGATTTCATTTCATACAACTTGTGTTCTCTCAACCCTATCCTTTTCAGAGCCCTCTGCACCAGCTTTTGTTGTGAAAATGGACAGCCTGCTAGGTTCTGTTCACCTGCTTTGTGACCAGTATTTTTTAGAATTAGAAAAGCTCACCTAAAGTGAGAAAATTCTTTCTTTTATGCAAGTAATTACTATTTCTGGAACCGTTTTAATCCCGATCAGGAAAGCAAAGAGGTAAAAAGTTGAGGCCGGGTGATATCTAGCCTAAAATGACATTCCACCCTCATCGGGATTGGGATAAAAATGAAGCTCAGTCGGTGCCAGTGTCTGATTTCCTGACGGAAGCTGGTGAGGTACATTCTCCACGGACAGAGGGATGTTCTGCTAATCTCGCATATTTCAGTATCTTGCACTTAGCGTCTCATCAATATTATAGCATAAAGCTGTGAGTTCAACTTAAGAGTTGGGACAGCCCGCTGAATTATTCAGCCGCAGATCTGAAGGAGTGACATTACTAATTGAAAGACATCGAGTCCATCGGATTGCTGAGCAGTGGAGGATTTGGAGTGGATGCAACTGTAACATGAATCGAACAGCTGAACCGTTAATGTTCCGTGATGGTCAATACATTCTCTTCCTTCTACCAAGCTTATAATTTTAACTGATTCCAATTGATTATTTATGAGAAATCAGTTTATTCCTATAATTTCAACCATCCTGTTGGTTGTATGGTGGAATATTTAGCTTTTTTGCAAAAATGTACCTTTTAGAAGTTTCTTATCCCACAGGTTTCAACCTCGGTTGGCTCAAACAGACTAATTCCCCCAGTTGCATCTCGGTGGAATCCAGATTTTGATGAGCTTGCTCTTGCGAGTGGCTGTGCAATCAGATGCATCGCTGCATGAGCCAGCAGAAAATGTCCCCACAAGAGGAGGGAGAGGGGGCAGCGAGAGCGTTTTCGGATCGATCGTACCTCTGTCCTCGGAGAAACCAGAGTGACCGCCCATGAAATAGTTGCTGTCCGAGTAATAGGTCTGATAATTCCTCCACCTCAAAAAGTTGATGATCCCCCCTGAGTGAGAATGTCAGGAGGATAGGATGAACATGAATGGGGACATCGATGTGTACTTTTTGCTGTTGGGCTTGTTTGATTATGCTAAATGGTTTGACTTAAATGTCAACGTAAATGTTGTCCTGCCTCGGGACTCTGAGCCCTGCTGCTTCTAATTGTACTGCAATGTAATACACGCAGCACTTGTTCTACACCTGGGGTTTCCAGGAGAACACAATTAGGGGCAATTAACTGTATCACCCCATAGCTGTCTCCCCAATGTGTGTTTGTGTCTTTTATACTTCGTTTCTACTGAGCAGTATGGTACGGTCCAGTCTGGTAATTTGAGCATTTCTAACTATAAATTGACTCATTAAACTCGACCAAACTGTACTATTTTTGGGCACCTGTTTGTTGTAGGTTGATAGAAAAATGGAACGGACCGGTTAAGGCGGAGCTAATGTTTGAACCTGTCAATTGGCGGAAGGTCATTACAACAAAAGAAAGCGGCTTTATTTCTCTTCACTGCCTACAATCTTCTCTCAAACAACATTAAATTTTTTCTATGTACGAAGTGCCAGGAGAGAAAAAAACGAGCTACTGGATGACCTCCATCTTGTTGCTGTTAGCTTCCCGTTTGCTGTAGTCAGTAACTGGGACAGTCTCCGCCAACTCCGCGGCTCCAGCGGGTTAAGAAAATGTGTGGAAGTTAAGTACAAAAATCCTTGCATCGAGGGTCCAAATTGGGTCTTTTGGACAGCTCAACCCCTCCCCTCTCGTGTTCCAAATAGGAAGTACCCGCTGGTTGCAAGAAGTTCAAAATCCCATAGACTTCCATTAAGAAATAGACAGTTATTACTCAGTCATTTTATTTGTCAGAATAACCATTCTTGCTGTGATCCATTCTTCTTAACACATTCTTTATAATCCTAATTTGTTTTTGAAGGTATCTTTCCTTTATCACAAATCATTCAAGTTATAAACTGACCAATCAAATGCTTCATGTAAAGCATGTGGTGCCTGCTGGCCCTAACTCAAACATTTGATTGACAGACTGTCCCGAACTCGCTCTCAATGGGACTGGTGTGGACCTTGAACAAGCCAGAACAAGCTCACTTATGATTGGCGACAGCAGTTTCTTTAAAAACGTGACTCAGACCAACTCGGACTAATCGCTGCTGATGAGATACAATGTGGCAGTATCAGGAATAGGCTGTGGCGGTAAGCCATTTTCTATAAGTGACGTCAACACTTTGTTTTGTCCAGTTCCTAGAAACTGTCAATGCATCAACCTTACCGCCCCCGACATCCAAATTGTGCCGCAAGACCTCAGATTGTGTCTTAACATTGAAACTTAACGCCCCCTCCCACTGCGCGAATCGTGTCCGTTGTGAATGCAGTATTAGAGCTGGTCAAGTGATAAATACATTCTTTGTGCACTCCTTGTGCAAAGCCTGTCTGTTAGAAATGTTTCCTCCAGGCAATTACACATCAGGTGCACACCCATTGTGTTCAGGATTAGCGTGCGGTCAGTAAGGAGCCTGTGTGCACACCTTACTAACCACTAGAGTCTGCCGTAAGGGCACCGCACAACAGCATCACCCATAATTCATGCTGATACATTTACATGACAATGGTACATCCCATTTTCATGGCGTCCCTTAAGGTGACCACATAAGTCACAATGGACTTAAGATGCACCCACTCTTCTCAGTGACCCTGAATGGACAACCCAAAACTCGCAGCACAAGTACGGGTCAACCCCTGAATGAGTACATGGGACTTAAGCTTTACTACTATAAATGTAGACACACACACACAGAGCTATGCATCTTTTAAGGGTGTGAAAGGAGCTCCGTTTTTGGATTCCAGCAGTTTTTGGATAAAACACTGAAATGTTGTTGAGAATTAGCATTAATTCGGCTCTCTCGCCTCACAATAAGAAGGCCCAGGTTCAAATCCCGGCTGGGACTTTTCTGCGTGGAGTTTACATGTTCTCCATGTGTGGGTTTTCTCCTGGCACTCTGGTTTCCTTCCATAGTCCAAAACCTGATTTGAGGTTAATTGGTATCTCTAAATTGCCCCTACGTGGGCTTGTGATTGATTGTGTGGGTTGCAGCCGACCAGAGAGTTGTCCATTGCGTACCACACCTTTGCCCAACAGTAGCTGGGTTGACCCCTGCAGCCCCCTGACCCTGAAAGAAATTAGTGGGTTCTGAAAATGGAGGAAGAGAAAAAATATTTTAATTTTTGTGTCTAAATCTCTATTCAGGGAACTGTAGACACATAGATTAATTTCTTATTAATTTGGGGATCTCAGGCCTCTGAATGAACACAAATTAAACTTATATTTATTTAGAACTTCTTTATTTTTTGTGTATAGTACCCAACTGAGGTGTGTGAGTGCAACACAAAAGTGAAATATTTCAGTCACAATTTAACACTTTTAATCCAATTCATTCCAAACATGTCAGATCATTGTAATCCAGTTCATGCCAGGTCATTTGAGCGAAGCCAGATTGTCTTTTCTTTGTAACAATGGCCTAAACAAATGACCCGCAGATTACACTGAAGAGTTTCCATTACAATCTTTGTCATGGGCAGACAAAGGATGTCAGTAGGGAGGAAAACGAGAGTGGAGGAAGATACCTCCAGCAAAACCACACTAAGGGTAAAACTAATACTGCATTTACACCATCAAGTTTTAATGTTTAAGTCAATGTTAAGACGCTATCTGAGGTTTTGGGCATTGAGTGCGTCAACCAATAAGGGACTCAGCTTTGGGCACATGACTTTTTCACCGACTAGATCAAATGGTAGAAAAATATATTCAAGTTGCATGCTCAATACGAGGATTTTTGTCCTGATTTTCAATCCATCTTCTTAACCTGTGGGGCAACGGAGTTTGTGGAGATGTTTCTCTTTATTGGGCAAAGGCGGGATACATCCTGGATGGATCGCCAGCCTTTTCACAGAACCCGTGGAGCTGGATCGACCGCAACTGTGGCCATCAGCCCGGTGGACAGCTTAGTGAGCTAGCAAGCTCTGCTGCCTAGGCTCCAGCGGAGCTAGTAGCGATTGCCGCTGTCCAAGCTCCAGCAGAAATAATATCATTTGTGGCTCCTCAGGCTACAGCAGAGCTATTAGTGATTGCCACTACCCAGGGTACAGCAGAGCTAATAGTGTTCGCCCTATTAGTGCCCGGTAAAACTAGCAAGGTCTATTGCCCAAGCAGTATTTTTCCCCTTCTCGGGTCAATGCTCAAACTGGACAACCGACAGACAAAGTAACGTTAAAGCGTCCGTTATCTAGGTACATCTCCTGCAGTAAATGGTTAAATTCACCGTACTGTGAGCGTCTTTGAAGGATCAGGTGAATCCAAGCACGGCAACGTGCATACCGGCACCACCTTTAGAGCTCTCCAAAACATATGTCCAAGCCACTCGCTCAACATGATCCATGTTTTCCATGTTTGTGTTCAACAAATGAATTCCCCAGCTAGGCTATAAGCAGTAAAATTGACGCATGTTTAAAGAGAGGTGGCAGACGCAATTTTGCCTCAACTGTCGTGTCCAGTGTGAATACAGCAGTAGGGCTACCAATTGTTTTTTAAGGTAATAGGAAAGTGAAAACTTGGTAAGTCACTGTTCTTCTGTAAGTCAACCAGGGTAGGCTTAATAACTGATAGAACCGGAAGCAGAAACTGCATTTAATACCCATTTCCACTGCTTTATTTTTGATTTTCAACACAGTGTTGGACATTCCAACTTAAAAAATATATTTAAAATTTGCTGGATAGCTAAAATCTATAGTGTTTCTTTCTTGTTGGAACTAATATAGTAAGATATTCATTGCAAATGAATATTTCTTCACTATTCCATTGCTAAAAAAAAGCAGCAGTCCTTTTACTTCTCTTTGTTGAAAGTGTTACACCCCAAACAAGCCCTCTCTCACTAGAATACAAGCCTCCGGTTCAAGTGATTTAGACCATGCATGCTTGCTAGAGCTCATGATCAACCACCTATAGCTGCAATTCTGATGCACATTATAGCAGGCCAGTCTAATGGAATGACAGAGATATACTGCACTGCCAGCGTTCCTGCTGGGAGTGTTTTGAATCCCACAGAAGCAGAATCCCTCGCTGTCAATATTCTTCCTCTGGGTGAGGTGTATTAAAAGATGTTCTCCCTGATGGGAACAACAGTTTTCTTTCTGTTCACTCCTGTTTCAAATTCATCACCACTTTTTAGCAACGTCTGTCATTTTAATGAGCTTTTCTATGTTGTAACCATTTTACATTATTTATTGTTAGAGTTCCTGAGGGGGCACCGTTGACCATATAAGGAGACTGTCTCTCATTCTCCGGCGTTTTTTGTATCTGTATCTTTAGGATCATCAGCTCATAGTTATTCATGCCACTGCATTGTGGAAATTAGAGGCCAACCAAATGCCCACGTGATTCGGCTTCACGCTCTTTATTAAAATAAGCTCACAGAAAAGAATGAAGGCCACGGGAGATACGGCGAGGGGGAGTGACAATGAAATAGTCTTTCTATCAGCAGAAATGCTCATAAATATTGTAATTGTACGGTTATAGAAAAGGGAATGGTTGTGAGGGCTGCGGCTGACTTTGAGTGAATGCTGTGTCACCTTTTCAATGAATTGAACAAGAACATTGTTGTCAAAAAGAGGAATAATAAAGGCCTTTGGAATGCAGCAAGGAAGTCATTCAATTTCTGCTCTGGAAAAAAAAAAAACAACCATGATTCTATTTCCCTTTTTTTTCTTTGACAGTGGTTAACTCTAAGGACAAGTGGGTAACAAAGCGACAAGTGAATATCTGTTTACTCCACTGCAATCATTTTTTGACACTTAAAAATATGATTGGTGAGAAATATTGAAAGTGAAATAATGATTAATTTTAACTGTGAAAACCAATGAGACATCGTGCACTCCCAAAGAAATCCACTTTTTTTCAGGTGATTAATCTTAATTTTCCGGTTACAACGTATTTGTGAAATAATATCTTGCTAAAATTTTTTTTTATTCTGTCTGCATATATCTGCTGGATACTCTGACGTGTCTTTTGTCTTTGTGATACAAATCTCTAAAGATGGCAGAACAGTTAGAAAAAAGAAATAACATATGTAAACCAATCATTTAATGCATGTCTCTTTACTGCTGTTTCCATTATAAACATTTACCCAAAAGAAATGTCTTGTGTAGTAGAGGGTGTTGCTTCAACTTATTTCAATAAACTCATGTTTTTGGTGTTTTTAATACATTCTAATTGCATTTTCTCATTATTGACTTTTATAAATGAATATTCTGAGTATTTTTTTTCTTTAAATCATTGAGAATCAGGAGCAGACCAATAAAATCAGTTGGAAAAAGCTTGTAGCTGTGACATAGTTGCTACAATTGGCATAATATCCCTTCATTGCTCCATTCAAATGTATCCATTTGCAGTCAAATGGATCTTAATTTTCCTCTTCCGAGGAAACTGGGGCTCAAAACTGTTGACTGTGATATTGCTCGCCACTTTTGTTACACCGGTAATATTAAGTTGGGCTTGAGAGGAGCTGTAAGCTAGTGTGTAAGCGAAGGGATGATGGGAAATGTGGGCAGACTTATGCTGCACCAATAGTCCTGCCCACACCTCATAAGTAAATTTCATATGAACTTCTACTGCTCTACAGAAACTATGTTCTAGAAAACGACACGTTTTCTTTGATTTTGACCAAAGACTTCATAATCATAATTAAATTATTAAAAGGAA
>NC_050534.1:14936113-14946940 GCF_002922805.2 Oryzias melastigma | reverse complement strand
GCACCAGTAATTTTAGGTTGGGCGTGAGAGGAGCTGTAAGCTAGTGTGTAAGCAAAGGGATGATGGGAAATGTGGGCAGACTTATGCTGCACCAATAGTCCCGCCCACACCTCATAGGTAAATTTCAAATGAACTTCTACTGCTCTACATAAACTATGTTCTAGAAAATGACACGTTTTCTTTGATTTTGATCAAAAACTTCATAATCATAATTAAATGATTAAAAGGAAAACTTGATTGATTAATTGATCAATTGATCTTGTTTATTTCAAGAATAGATTGTGGACAATAAAGGACAAAAAAATTGAAACAGAGTTCTCAAACTCGTTACAGAAACAATGACATGCATTTATTAGAGAATAAAACAAAACAAAAAATAGTAATAATTGTTAACCATAGTAATTATTATCTAACTCCAAGTCTAGTAGATTTTGATTGTTTGAAAGTGTTTGGGAAGAAGCAAATTTAAATAATCCCACCCCTACTTAGTTACTTCATTTTAGAGTTTTGCAAATTTTTGTAATTCAGTTCTGACCAGATCAAGTGCAATTTTTTTATTTTTTTTTAAGTAGCAAAGTGAAGTGCTTGTTGATTATTGATTAATCTCATAAAACATTATTTCATGATTTCAGTAAACAGTAACATCAGTCACACATCATGTATCATATATGTAGTACTTTTCATCAGAATACAATTCAATATTGATCCAGAAATCATCCCTACAAAAATAAAAATCACATTTTTAAGTAGCAGTAGAGTCCTCATTGATTCTTGAGCCTCGTTTTCACTAAGCAGTGCAGTCCAGTGCTGTATTTTGAGTGTTTTCATAGTTAAACAGACTTAGTAAACAGTTCTGAACCGTATCTCCAGAGAAAAATCTAAGGGGACGGTTGGGGTGGAGTCGCTGTTACCACCCGATGATTGGCAAGTGATGACAATAGAAAGCACCAATATAGCACTAAGCTAGTGTTTCCATTTCCTCTTACAGAATTCTGCTCCACAATCTTCTTTCAAACAACATTAAGTTCCTGTTATATACGATGTACTAAAAGTAAAGCAATAAAAAGACGAGCTGCTAGATGACCTCCATTGTTGCTGCTTTTCTAGTCGTTGCACTGCAATGACACGCTAGCGGTCTACACCACGCATGTGCCGTGAAAACGAACCGCTCAGTGGGAGCGAGGCTTCACTACTTCCTACCGTACCAGACTATACAGGACTGCTTAGTGGAAACGAGGCTTTTACAATAGATTGTGTGTTGGAGTGCAAACTTTATAACAGTCCGACAGATTTTGGCTGTGGTGATAGCCTTTGTTTTGGTTTTGCTTCTTGAAAAGCAGGAGCAAACTGGTACAGCTTTATGCACCATCTGCTGCAGTCATCAGTAAATGGAGGACCCAATAAAAAAAGCACAACTTCTCTGTTCATGTAAATGCCTTGTATTGCCTGAGGCAAAGATTATTGAGATGTAGACTGTTGCATGCCCCAGTGTTGCCATTTTTTCGCTTCCGGGTGAGTTAAGAGCTAAAGTGAAATTAGTAATCGGACATTAATTATGTTCCTCCTCTTATTTTCTCAATGTCACAATTTTACCTTGGATGTTTCTTGTGTGCTCACTCCACTCCTGTTCTTCCATCTCTCCTGTGCTATTCTGTCTCCCGAGTCCCGGCTGTTCTGCTCCAGGGCAGCTGACAAGAGCCCTGACCGCCGCCTGAACCTCAGCTTTGATCCCTCTCATGAGGGCAGTTTAGGCCGTAATCAGCACAGATACAGTCTGACCAGCTGCCCAGTGCATGCTGCAATGACTGAGCGTCCCCTCTTGAAGCTTGCGTCACAGAAAGCCGCGTGAACATCGTGCGTTATAGGTGTCGGACCCACTTTAAGGTATTTATTAGCTGACCCCATTACTTATTCCATACTCACCAATTGCATTTATTTACTGTGCACAGTCCATAGTACTAGCTAAATCCTCATTCAGAAACTGCCCCTTTTCTCTGTTATCCTTTATAACCAGTCTTATTATCTCACCTGCAAATTCCAGTGAAATAGGAGGTGTAACCCATTTCATAGGAGCTCATTCACTCAGCCTGTTGGTCGTCCCTCTGACCTCCTTCTACACTTCATAGTGCCGTGTGAGTTGCACTGTCACAATCTAACATTTATGTCACTTCTGTTAAGACTTTGTACCAGCTTGTCAAGTGGCAAAAGAGAGAAAAATGATCACTGTGTGAAAGACGGACGATCCAGGAGGACAGAACCGTCAGAACAGAGCAGCTGTTTCTGATCCTGATAATCTGATTTTCAATGTGAAAGTTAACATAGACTCAGTTCTGTAACCTCCTATTGTGATACTATAAGGACCTAAATGAGAGCAGAGGTTATCATGCTCCTCAACAAATGTTATTGAGCTCATTCACAATTTTAGATGTTCAAACGTTTTTTTAAGCCATCTTGCATTTTGTATTTAATATGGAATTCAAATGATTCATTCATTGTAGATGAAGCAGATCTCGTTGTAGTTTTAGTTCATATATTTGTTTCCTGCATAAAATTCTTAAACAATGTTTTATATTGCATGACAGAAGTCATACAAAGTCATTTCTGGGAGATTTTCTGTGTTTTCATACTTTTTACACATTTGTGCATGCGCCAGCTTCACCATCAACCTCCTCCTGTGCGTGATTAACCAATTACAGTGCAGTGGGCGGGACAATGCTGAAGACAGAGGTGTGACAGAGGTGTGACTGCCTCTGAACCACAACCGGTTCAATATCGGCTGTCGGATTAAAAAAAGGCGAAATAGCCAGTATCGGCGCCAATATTGATATCAGTATCTGTCCACCCCTACTGAATACACCTTACATGCCAACATTTGTCCCTTTACTGAGTCTTACTTATTAATCCTTTTGTTGTTTATGAATTTCAAATGTATACTATAATTGTCTTAGAACCTTTCAAATAAATAAAATCAATTTTAATGTTTATTTATTTATGAAAGATATTGGCTTTAGAGAAGAGGAATAAACAAAACTGTGAAATATGTTAAAATTACAAAAATAGTCTTATTTCTTAATGAGAAAGGCTTAACAAAACATGTGTGATTTCTTGTAGCATTACATCCTGACCAACCTTTTCCCAATGACTACAAGAATAGCAACACAAACAACCTTAGAAGCAGAAGCCATAATAATAATGATAGTTATTGACTGAATACGAGAGTCCACTTCTGCCAAAGGGGACAAAGGGGCTGGGATTCACACCAACACAGCCACTGCACTCAGTTCCCAAGAGTATAGAATTACTTTGATTACATCAGCCTTGGCTGCAATGACTGCAATTCAACAATTTGTAATTATGTTTCTTTTCTAGTTGTTTTTCATCAGTGTTGGAGAGATGTGGTTGCGTACGAAAAAAGTTCAAGGATTTACAGATTACTCGCAATCACGGCAGGACACCCATATGTCTTTAAAATTGGATTCCAAGAAAGGGAAACAAAATTTATCCATGGGACACTAGTGTTCATCATCATGATGGGCCAAAACTCTTTGCAACAAAGCCTACACACTTGTTGAATAGCACAAATTATGTTCTTTAACATTATTTATTTTTATTATTATTTTTTGGGATCATGAAATATATTGTTTTTTAAAAGCTCAAAAATATAATTAAAGTCCCCCTCCAAGGAAAATCACGTTTTTTTGAGTTTTTAACATGTATGAGTTTCATTTTTCTTTCAAAAAGAGAACAAATGTAATAAGAGATCATTTCTCCATCTAAATCCCTGTCACAGACAGACTCTGTTTGAATGAATGAGCTTTCCTTACATCACAGCAGCTCTGCTGCACATGCACTAAACCCCTCGTCTGATCCAACTAGCGTTTCTAGTTCAGGTTCTGGAGAAGAGAAGATGGTATCTTCACATTGAATGCTGTCAAATGAGCCGCCGTTCACATTTCTGTGGGCAAATCAGCCGTCACTGGATTTCTTGTGTGAGTTTCAGACAATACTTACGGTAGCAGGACTGAGAACGCTGGAAAATCTCCACTAGACTCCACGGAGCTTCTTGATGTGACCACAGAAATGTGAACGGCGGATCATTTGACAGCAGTTGTAAAGGATTGTAAATCAATAAGAGTATTTTAATGTTAGCATTAATTTTTTTACCAAGAACTCTGAGAAACCAATGATTGAATGTATTGAACACAGCAACGTCAATAAACATTGGAGAATTAGCTAAAAGATTTTTTTAAATAAAAAAGACTTAACCCCATTATTTTTTTGGTATTTTGAACATTTTGCATTTGTCTGATAATGGCATGTATTAAGAAAATAAAGCTAAAAATTGCAGTTCTTAGTACTTTTTTGCACCAGTATTATTATGTTGGGATTATAAGGGGCTGTTAGCTAGCAGAGATGGATGACGGGAAATGGGGGCAGACTTACACTGTAAAAAGTCAAACATTGGATCAATTTACAAAAGCTCTGTAATTTGTTGCATTTAAAAATATTTGTTTTTTTTTTATCAAATTACATTATTAAAATGAGTAAATAATTAACTTAAAATGTTGATTTTGGTCATTTTAAATGCTCTAAATTACAGAATTTTTGCTAGCGGATCCAGTTTTTCACTGTACTTTATGAACAACAGTCCTACTGACAACTGCTGTCCTACATATGTTTTTTTATTATTATTTTAGCTTAAAACAGCATAATTATAATTCAAAAAACAACTAAATGATTAAAAAAAAGATCAAAAGGTGATTGGAGTGTAACTTTAAGGTACTTTATCTCCAAAGTTGCCAACTAAGTATACATTTATATATTTTTTTCAGGTTTTCAGGCTAACGGGTGAAATTTAATCTGCTTTTGTTTTATTTTTCATCTCTTAAGACCATCACTTTATCATAAGAAATCCTTTTCTGCAGCTCTTATTCACAGAATGTTTCAATTTAATTATTTCAAGAATTTTGACCCACCCATATTTCTCCACATGTAATCATAAAGCATTCGAATCCAAGATAAATGTTTAATATTCTCTAAAACAGATATATGCAGAGAGAGCATTTTTTTATGTTTACATGCTCTCTCTTGGATCTGCCGTTCCATTATTCAGATGTATTTTAATATTCATTGCTCTGGGCTTGGGAGGGCTTCATGTCTGTGGTTAGCGTCTGCACCTTGCGCACTGCATGACAATTAGTGCTTTACATAAGCACCAGCCAGTCACACGCCCACATATCTGCACGTACACAATCACGCGCTCCCACACTGGCACATGCAGAGACGCAAATCCCTAATGTGCTCCCAAACGCTGAGAAAAACATACAAACTTCCAACCCACTTTGTGCTCTGGCCCTTAAAGCTGAGTTTTATACCTTAATCTCTCCGTGTGATGTTTGTCTCCACCGCCACTGACCCGCTAATATGAAATGTTTACGTTTAATGCTGCATATCAGTTTTATGCGTCTACTCTTGAGTTTTCATCTTTGATGGCCATTGCAGAGATGCTTAAGGTGATGAGGTGCTCAGAAAAGTGTGGCTCATCACAAACACCAATGAAAGTAAGAGCTGCAAATGCAAGGACCAGTCAGCCCCAGGCCAGCCAACAGCATCGGATTACAAAAATCTATTGTGTACCCGTGTGTGTGTGTGTGCTGTAACATTTCCTGTTTCAATCAGCTTGTTGACGCCAAACAACCTGACCTGAGACAAAGGGAGAAGAGGGAATGATTACAGGAGAATAAAAATAAAAGTAGAGGTAATGAATATAAGTCAAATTAGTAAGACACGGGCAGAGCTGTGGAGACAAAAGATGTGAAAAAGACAAAAAAAAAAAAAAAAAACTGGCAGAAAAGGAAATCTGTTCAGTTCCCTTGGTGATGTGAGTCATTTTTATTGGTTGGATATGCTGCTATGTCGGTAATGATTTTTCTCTGAGACCACGGGGTGTGTGTTTGATGATATGAGAAGAGGAAGCTCAGTTGGATGTAAAAACACACACACAAAATGACGGGTATAAACAAGAAAATTTGAAGTAAAGTTGTTGCTCATATATCCATAAACATAGTAGCATAAATTTAGCAATTCATTAACCCTCAACAAGGAAATAAAGCGAACAGTTATTTGATAATTGGATAAAAAAATTGAATGTGATTAGAATCAAGAAACTTCAAATGAGGACATTTTTGAGAAAGTGACCAATCAAATCCAAGTTTTGCTTCTTTTATCTAAGGCAATCCCTTATTTGTGTAAAATAGGACGGAGTTTGATGAAGTTTAGGCAACGGGATGGATGAGTAAAGTGACTGCAGCAAAGTGGATGCTTTTGTCCGCATATACCGCGATTGGTTTCCATGATTTGTGTGTTTTAACTCCCTCCTGTCTTTGTACAGTCTCCATGTGCAAGAGCATGAGATCATTTACATTTAATCTTTGATTTCCTACAGTTGCTGTGTCAGTAAGCAATCTGTCCGCCACGTCTGCGCGCCTCTAAAACCTGTCAGTCATCAACCCCAAATCGGAAAAGAAATCTGCCTTTTGATGGTCTCCTTTTTTTCTCCTCCATCCTTTGTTCCTTTCTTCAAGAAAAGGCATATAAAGCACGTTGAATAGATAAATAAATCTGCCCGGCCCTTTCCTGCTTCCTGAATTATTTTTGCTGTTTGAATTATTACTTTTTGCCAACTGCTGCACTCTTGGCCATGAGCAAGGAGAAATAATAAAACGTTATCTCGTATATCTACATCCTAGCTTGTAGTTATAAACTTTTTGTCAAGGCTGTTAGAGATTTAATCTAAATCAGTGGTGAAGCAGAAATAGGTTAATCTTTGTCATCTAATGGGTCTTCGCCTTTTACATAAATCACAGAACTGGTTTTTTTTATTGTATTTTTTTATGGCCTTGCGAAAAAAATTGTAAATGCAAATCAATTTTCTAAATGAAGAAGGCCTCGCTCATATTTAGCAGGCATTACCTAATATCAATTTAATTTCACATATCTAAGTGAAATCAAATAATCTTCTCCAATGCCTCTGCTACCTCAAACATTAGCCATTGAATTCAGAGGCAGGGGGCTGAGTAGACTGTTAATGTGCTTGCAATTGAGATCTTAAGTGTCCTTTCACACTCTAATCAAATTGATAAGGCGGTCTTATTGCAAGGGCATTCTGACTGTCCTCTACTTTGAGAAATTCTTGTTTAGTTTCTCTTTTTCTCTTCGTCTACTTAGTTAACTTCAGTTGGATGCGGTTCAAAGATGTTTTAAATGCATTCATGGACGGCAGCCTTTGATGATTTCATCAAAGGCCTCCTACCACTGATCAATATGTCCTTTTTTTTTTTTTTTGGATGACTGAAAGCAATCAAAAACATATAGAATTAAAAAGTTAAAAGCAAGTAGTTTGACCACTCTTATTTTACAAGGGGAAAAAATGAGTGCCAACAAAAGTTTTCCTTAATGATGACAGACTCTTAACGCTACTGGACGCGGATGCGCCGCGAAGCGGAGAGTGCGCGGCATTTCACACCAGACACGCATCTTACCGCGACGGTAGACAGACGCTTCTGTTAGAGCTTTTTTTTGTTTTTGCCATCATGGGTAAGTTATAACCCAAAAATATGACCCCATGTTTCTGCTAAAAAGAAGCAAGTAGTTGGTAGGCCAACACTTCTTTATTTGTTGTTGAGACGCACAGAGCGAAGTGTGTATGTGTGTGATTGTATGTTCATTTTCATCTCTACAGTCATTTAGATACAAAAACATGATCACATTTGTCAATCACTGAGTTTTATTGTGAAAAATTGGTTATATTTTGAAAATAAACTGGATTTTCTCATGTATCTTGATGTAACTTCCTGCCAGAATTAACACGGATCGCTCGCGCTCAAAGTAGACCAGACGCCAAAACGATCTGTTGCACGGCACGAACATTCCACGGAGGGCCGCGTGTGGTGTGAACCAGGTATGTACCATAGCTTAACCGTGTCCAGTGTGAACCAGGCGTAAGTCCACTCTTTGGTCAAACCCATTGTCTTCCCTTATGCCAGTAGTCTTCAACTAAAATTTAAAGAGGCTAAGTTTGGTAAAAAAAAAATGTAAGTAAAAAAAAAAAAAGTCTAATTATTCAATGTAATATATTTTTTAAGTCCCCCTATGACAATTTTTTGTATTAAAAAAAATCATTCTCAGTAATGTTTTGTTTATGATTATGAACTTTTTAAACCAAAATTCCACAATCTAAATGTCTTAAAAAGCTATTTTTCATTTTGATCTGAAGTCTCTTTTTAAAAATCTCCTCTGGGGGGTTGGCTTATGGCTTTTTAAACTGGAAACTGGATGTCAGCTTGGACTAGGAAGTAAAGAGCTTTGTGGATTTTAATCCACAGCTGACGTCAAATGAGCCGCCGTTCGCACATCCGTGATTTTATCAAGAAGCTCCGTGGAGTCTGGTGGAGATTTTCCAGCGCTCTCATAACGTGAGCAAGGCTAGTTGATTCAAACTGAGTTTTTCTGTGACAGTTTGATTGACAGTGATAAAAAAGTTGAAATACTCTGAACAAAATCAAAATGATTTTTGAAGAAAAATGCCACTTATACATGTTAAAAATTAAAAAAACATGATTTTCATCGGAGGGGGACTCAAAGTAGCCAAGGATTGGTGGGCCATATGCACGTAATTAATAACTAACTCACTTCAAATTAATTCAGTCAACTGGAACACTACCAGGACAACTGCCGACAACATCAAGCAAACTAGATGAAGGGAGGATCCACAAGCCCTCATTAGCTTCTTCTCCAAACAAAAACCTTCCTAGAAGAATGTATATTTGAAAAATGCTTAGAGTTTTTCAGTCTATCAGGGTTGCATTTCAAAATTCCACATGGAGCAACATTATCTCTGCTAATGTTTTTGAATAGATTCCTACCTATTTCAGCCTTTATAATGTCCTAAATTCTCTTTTGTCCCCAATGAAACTCTCCTAACATGGATGTGTCCATATATGATGACTTGATAGTGAGAATGTGTTGCAATGACAACAAGACCTGCACCATTAAAAATAGAGACACCCACTGTATTAGTTTTACGTCATGTTCGACCCAATATCCAAAACTAGTCCCTACCACTCGTCCATAAAAAGAAAATAAATAAAAAACTATTCCGGACACCACTGCCACTCCAAATGCCCCTACAATTGGAGTTGGAGGGTTAGGGAGAAGTTGTAGAGGTATGGGAAGCAAATGGATTTGACCTTTGACTGCCTCTGTTATGCCACATTGCCAATACACGTTCAAGCAACAATTTCCAATGAAAAGTCTGCAGCTTTTGGGCCTCTGCATTGTAGTCACGTGTTTGCTATGGACATAATCACTATGTAGGTTTTTGAGCCAGTTTTTGGGATCTACATACAAAATCTCCAACCATTGAACGCACATTGAAGATTAAACCAATTGAACTTTGACCAATCAGGGACTCAGATTTGGTATTGTGACATATTGGGTAGGATTCTTTTTCATTCACGGCAGTGCCAACCGTTTCAAAATTGACCACGAAGAAGACATTAATAATTGAGGTCTGTGCCTGCCTAAAATTATATGACAGTCCTTAATATTTTTGAAATGGAGCTGTGAAAGACAAAGACCGGAACAGGAATCTCAATATTTCCAGTGCTTTGACTTTTTTCACCTGTGAGCAAATGCTCTAGAATTGGGTAGCAACTATCCAATAGGAACAGTGTATGCTAAAACTTTCTTATAAAAACTTTGTTCTTGATTAAACACAGATTGCTGTGTAGCCTATATTTTGGCTATTTATTTTTGCATTATTGCTTGAGATCTTTAAAAGCTTAGTGTTTGTTTTTTTTTGTAAGTGCTTTTCTCTGAGGTCCTTCTGCCAGATTTCACTGAGGTTGAAACATGGACTTTGAAAACCTTGAAGTAGGTCTGCGGATAAACTATTGCATCAGAAGAAAAAAGCAAAGGTTTAGCTGTCACAACACTCAGTTTCAGTTGCGATCCTATACATTTTTAAATTAGTATTTTTTTTACTAAACATAGTGCTGTAGTTGAGGCTGAAGACCTACACTTTGGTTTGTGAATATATAGTGGCGTAAAAAAAAATTGTGATTTTATTTCAAGCATTTCTTAACCTAAGATAAGAGCCCATGTTTTGATTTACTTTTTCTTTCACTTTGATCTCTTTTAATGTTTAACATCCGAGCTGTAGCTCCAGTGTTTCTATTCTTTCAACTACTATAACTCTTCAACTGTCAAAGCAATTAACATAATTCCAGTGGGTTCTGGGGGGTTAATCAGCTAATTCTGTAACAAAAACAAAAACAAAACAAACAAAAAAAGCGGCTTTGCACTGTTTTGCAAGGAAATATAAAACCCTCTTTTCTCAGAATCAGCTGATTCATGTACATCGCTAAAATTGGTTGAAGAGAAATGGTGTGTCAAAGAGCGCATTATTTGACATTTGGTGTTAAAGGATGAGTTAATGTTGCACTCAACTTTAACATTTCTTCTTCTTTTTTGAAGTTTCTCAGTTTGTCTAGTGATTTCATAGATTTTAGGACGAGAAGTGCCAATTTTTAGCATTAACTTAATTATACATAGGCTCTTTACATAAGAAAAGCAATGTCACAAAATCAGTTTTTTGGTAATGAAATTACTGATCTTCTCTTTCTTCCTTTAACTCTAATTTTTCCATATCTTAATGTTGTTTGTCCACATTTATATTCAGCATACTTAAGCTGTTTTTGTTGTTCACCTTTTGGCAAATCCCGTTAAGAGGTCACCACAACGTAACGACTTTTCACCAGATGCCCT